>NC_053394.1:32538729-32667789 GCF_905171765.1 Bufo bufo | reverse complement strand
AACTGTGTCTCATCATCAGCATCCATCTTGTGAAACACTTATTGCCGTTCCCCACCGTCATCTTCTTGTGACTGTGGATGCTCCAGAGTTTGGGAATCAGGGCACAAGATCTCATGTCCCTCTTTAAGCGGGCTTGTCGAGAGGCCCAAATGAAGGAATGGCGCTGAAAAGAGCTCCTCGGAATATCCGAGTGTGGGATTACTTGTTTGGCAAGACTCTCCATGGTAGGAGGAAGGAGGATCAGGGTGAGGATTGTGTTGACCAGATTCTTGGCTACTGAGACTGGACTTGGTGGAAGACAGGGTGGTGCTTAACCGACTGGAAGCATTATCTGCTGCAATCCAACCGATCACCTGGTTGCACTGGTCTGACTTTGAGAGTGGTGTCCTGCGCCGCCCTGCAAACTGGGACATAAAGCTAGGTGTCGTGGATGATTGTTTTTCTTGTGCTCTGGCAGCAGGCACAGTTTCAACGCGCCCAGGGACACGGCCTCTGCATGCACCATCAGCATCACGGCCACTTCCCTGTCCCTTACTGCTCATATTCTTCATATTAAATGTTATATATGCTTGAAAGTATGTCACACGTACAGTAGCGTAGGATTTCAAGTGTATGCGCAAAAAAATTCAAAAAGGTATTTGGGATGTGGAAACGTCACACAGGAGAAATACCGCAGATAATGTCGCTGATGTCACCAGCAGCCAATAAAAAATTACAGGAAATGTCACAGGTAATTGGGATGTGGAAACGTTACACAGGAGAAATACCGCAGATAATGTCGCTGATGTCACCAGAGGCTAATATAAAATTACAGGGAATGTCACAGGTATTTTGGATGTGGAAACATTACACAGGAGATGTACCCCAGGTAATGTCACTGTCCGCAGCGGACACCGTCTACGGAAAAAGTACACTGGATGACACTGATATTTTTTGGATGTGCACACGTTACACTGGAGATGTAGCGCAGCTAATGTCACTGTCCGCAGCGGACACCGACTACGGAAAAAGTACACTGAATATCACAGATATTTTTGGGATGCGCACACGTTACACAGGAGATGTAGCGCAGCTAATGTCACTGTCCGCAGCGGGCACCGTCTATGGAAAAAGTACACTGGATATTACAGATATTTTTGGGATGCGCACACGTTACACAGGAGATGTAATGCAGATAATGTCGCTGTCTGCAGCGGCCTAACTATTGCATTTAGCGCATGATAAGCTAAAAATAGATATTGCTGCCACACACAATAGTCCTTAAAAGGACTTTTGGGTCTCTGACAAATTTTTAAACTTACAAAAAAAAATATTTCACTCCCTTCACTATCTTTCCCTTCTTCAGCACAGCCCTCCCTGACTAACACTGAGCCGAACACATATCATCGGGTGCTATATAGCACCTGATGATGCATTCCGGCCAGCCAATCACTGTAATGCCAGTAACCAACATGGCTACGGCATTACAGTGAAGGGCAGCACTTATCTGCACGTTTATTGGCTGCATAGCAGCCAACAAGCGTGCGGGGAGAAGACTTGAGCATTGCGCTCGAGCACATGCGGTATTCAGCCGAATACCGCCATGTGCCGAGCATCGAGATGCTCGAGCCGAACTGGTGTTTGGCCGAGCATGCTCGATCAACACTAGTAAATATATATATATATAATTAGATTTTTTTTTTAATAAAAAATTAGATAAAAGATAATTATTTTATATTTTATGACTGCTTACAAGGAAATTGCAGATATTTTATTTGCTGACTCTCTGATAATCATGACATGACTCTGCCAAATCTGTCCTGGTCTATACAGCAAAGCCGAATAGTTTGCTACTAAAAATCAGCACATTTCAGCCTATTGTATGTGCTGTAGTGTTCAGTGTGAGAAGTGTAATATTTCAGCTTTGGATACTCAAATGAAAAAAAATAATACTGTGAAAAAAAAAATTAAAAGATCATTCCCTTACATGTATTTAATAATATATGACTAACTATTAGGGTAGCACTTATATTTTATTCCCTCTTTGCCCCCCACTTCTTGGAAAATTAGCCTTCGATAACTTATACATTGCTCTTCACCTGTCTATTATATCAGCTGCTATGAAGTGACAGATGCTCTTAAAATTTGGTCATAAAATATAGATGCGTTGTTGCATCTGGATGGCTGCATGCTGTGAGTGGCGGTATATTTCACATTCTTCCTGTATATCACATAGCAGTGCTGCTAATAATAAAACCTCTAATTATAGCAGAGCTCAGTAAGAGAGGAAAGTGATGAGAATAGAATAGGATATGTCAGAAATAAGCGCTTTCATTAATTACCATCTGAAGCCCCTCACCTGGCCCCTCGTCCTGTAGAGTCAATTAATTCATCTTCACAATGGTTTCTACCATTTAACATATCAGCAATTATTTATCAGCATTTACTATTCATTTTATATATTATTACGATAATCTATTACATATCACTGGCAGAATGTATTCATGCACACTGGTTCCTGGTCCCAGAGGGGCCACAGAAACTCATTTTCCTCTCTCAGAAAATAGGACCAAATATATAGGACTCAATGTGACCTTCCAGCATGCACTTGGAGTGTGAGAATAGCTGACAGTACCAGAAGGAAATGTGTGTACTACTTATGTACGATTTCTTACAAAGGCTCAGACTGTTTTTTTTTTTTCACATATAAAGCTCTAAATCCCACTCTAGAGTTAAATGATAAGATTCTAGCTGCATGCAGCCACCACTAGGGGGAGCTCACCAAAGAGGAATTTGTACAATGGGAATATACAGTGAGCTCCCCCTAGTGGGGACTGCAGGCAAGCTCTGTATTGGTTCGAAAAACAGTTCTGTGCTGGCCCCCTTAAAGAGAATGTACAGTATCACAATATTTATTTATTTTTTGTACTACTTAGAACCAGCTATTATTTTATTTTCTGGACATTATTATGAAGGGTGCCATCTTTTCTGAGCTGCTACTCAGCAGCCACATGGATCATAGGAAATTGCACTCTGGAGATGATTCGTTGACTTCTACGGGAGAGTGTTGTGGGCATGCTTTGTGAACTGTACAGAGGTCATTGTGCAGGGAGGGAGGTGAGCTGTTACTATCCCCTATTGTCAGTGATGGGCCAAACACAGATTCTTCATGGTAGGGATCGACCGATATAGATTTTTTTAGAGCCGCTACCAATAACCTATGAACTTTCAGGCCGATAGCCGATAACTTATACCGATATTCTGTGCATTTTAATTTTTGGAAAAAAAAATTCCTACACAAATCTGCTGTTAAATGAACATGTTTTATAATATAAATCTAATGCAAACAATTATGCCCAGAGCTTTATTACAATATATAGTGTCATATCTGGCAGCACCACCACCCCTCACTGACTACCATGGCCTGCTTGCTTATTATCATTTAGTATAGCTGCTTTATTAATTTATAATTTACATTTATAATATACTAGTGCCAAATGCCAATTTTCACCCCCCCCCCCCCCCCCACCTTAGTGACTGAGTGAGTAACAGTCCAATAAACAACATAGTATTAGATGAAAGAAAATTACCTTTTTAGTAGACCAGAAGAAAAGGTGGCAATTTGGCAAACCAAGCGGTCAAACTGGGTTGGCATACAAGCGGCAGAGCAGACTTGGACGGCACATGGCACTGCAGCCACTCCTCCAGACAGCACTACTTCAGGGCCGAGACTTCAGCTCCTCTGCAGAAGTCCCACGATTTGTGCGCATGCCTTGGTTTGCTGCGCGTAGCCGCTAGACTTCGAGACACATTGGGGGAGCACGCACTGAATGCATTATCTGCATTATCGGCAAGGTTAGATGCCAATACCGATAACTTCGAAAATCATGTATATCGTCCGATAACATTGGTAAATCCGATAATCGGTCGATCCCTACATCATTGACATCTTCATGGATGAACCACTGACCATCTTGTCACATATTGCAAACAAAGGGGGTTAGTCAGCACATCACAGTGCGCAGGTGCACATTGCTTTGGCCGAAAACATAACATAGAACAAAACATACAATGCAACAGAATTCTGCAAACCAAATAAAGTACAAAAATGAATTATATTGCTAGTGCTATGCTTATAAATTAGAGATGCTTGGAAAATCATTTTGTACAAAATTATTTGAGCCCGTCTGCCACACGTCAAGGCGATCTCTGTAATATAGGAACCTAACACTAAGTTCAACCTGTTAAGTGCCATGACAGCGCCCATGAAGTTCAGGGGATGTAGGTTCCGCATGCATGCTGGGCCCCCTTTTTGGTTTTTATCATTTTCAGTGCCAAAACCCCCTGAACATCCCCTGAACTTCATGGTCGCTGTCATGGCACTTAACAGGTTGAACTTAGTGTTAAGTTCCCGTCTTACAGAGATCGCCTTGACGTGTGGCAGACGGGCTCAAATAATTTTGTACAAAATGATTTGTCAAGCATCTCTAATTTATAAGCATAGCATTAGCAATATAATTAGTTTTTGTACTTTATTTGGTTTGCAGAATGCTGTTGCATTGTATGTTTTGTTCTACCTGTACATCTTGTCACATATGTCATCATTGACTTGTGAATAAGGCCTAATAACAGGTACGTCACATGATACATCACTATGGTAAAAGATCATGTGACGGACCATATGATGAGCGCAGTGACGTGGATTAAGGTGAGTTAAATTATTTTTTATTTTTTTTAACCCCTCCAGCCCTATTTTACTAAGCATTCTGTATTAAGAATGCTATTATTTTCCCTTATAACCATGTTATAAGGAAAAATAATACAATCTACACAACACCTAACCCAAACCTGAACTTCTGTGAAGAAGTTCGGGTTTGGGTACCAAACATGCCAATTTTTCTCACGCACGTGCAAAACGCTATACAATGTTTTGCACTCGCGCGAAAAAATCGCACATTTTCCTGCAACGCACCCGCATCTTATCCGGGCCAAAAACATGACGCCCGTGTGAAAGAGGCCTTAGTTGGGATTATCTCCTCTTCTACTGGAGGTGAAACCTTGGTCAGGACTTTACCCTCTAAGGAACAACTTTTAGCAAATAAAGAAGTGGAAAAATGGCCCAAGGGTCATTGAAAGGGGTTTAGATGGAAACCCTTCTGTCCTGTGTGGGGGCCTGGTTTGATCCTTGCTATGTGGCCCTTACTTCTCTATGTACGCCACTGCCTAATGGGTTCTAATTAACCCCTACATGAACTCACTAGCCCAGTCTCAAGGGCTTGAGGGCTCAGAGGCCGGTGTTTCCCACCTCTTTGACCTGTTAAAAACTGTCACGGCTGAGGATGGGGGAAACCCTCAGCCGTGTGCCGGAGGATGTTGGTCGCTGCTTGACCAGGACGAACAGGATTAGGGAGCAGGTCACCTCCTAACAGCGTCCCTAACCTGACCCTAACTCCTACCTGCATGGGCCGACCTTGAAGGTAGGAGGACCCATGCGCAGGAACCTCGGATCCCTACTCGCCCTCCGCCGGTCCCTCGGCTAGGAGTCAGAGTAAGACATCCTGTTCCTTCTGGATACGGAGGAACAGGAGTCTAACTGGCCAAGCTGCAAGGAAGGGAGAACAAGTGCAACCTGTGGCAGTGGCAGGTACTTGCCACAAACATCACACTGACCTGCCACAGACAACCAAGCCTGGAACCCATGTGGGTGTACTGCCCACAGACAGCAGGACTCAGCACACAAACATACAACACACGGGAACCCAGGACCACAGGTGCAATAAAACAACATAAAGCAAACACATCTTTAGACACCAAAGGACATATAAAAGCTTATGACCAGAAGGTTGGCCCCCACTGGCAGTTGGTAAGTAACCAGGAGGCTGTCTACAGCCAGCATGGCTGAAACACCCTCTCTGGCTACTGCCTACAACTGAGGCTTTATAGGGCCAAGAGGCCACACCCAACAGTCAGACACACCCCGTGACTCAGACACACAGAAAGGGAGTTAACCCTTCCAATACCACAGAAGGGAAAACATAACTTAAAAGGGAAGTGTCAAAACTACAAACACACTGTGGCTGTTGCCGCAGGCAACGACATGGGTGGCAAGCGTGTCCTGGGAGTCAGCCCGAAGGCCGGGACACTGCCACCACATGTACACATACAACCAAACGTTGCCACGGGCAACCACAGTGAAGGGAAGATGTCAGTGCACACCACACACAAAACAGAGTGCACACAGACATACAAAAGTGCATACAAACGTGCACATAACTCACACACCTAACAAAAGGTTGCTAGGTGTGACCGCATGCCAGGGCAGCAAGCTACCTAGCGACGCTCAGGCTGCTCTGCTGCTAAAAACAACACTGGTTGCCCGCGGCAACCACAAGTGAGGCCACAGACAAGCGGCCCTCACCCGTGGTTGAACGCCCATACAAAACCGCAGGCAACCGCATGCGGTAAAGGAGTCACGGTCATGGGCATGGCCGTGACAAAAACATCAAGATCACAGGCAGAAAGGTAACTGTAAGCTATCTAAAGTGCATGGTTAGCTTTTAAGGCTATGGACACCTTCGAGGCAATTATTTTTCTGATTGCATTTTAAAAGTATTTTTTTTTATTGGCCTTTATCAGAAATGTTCAGCCGTTTCTGAGGTACAAGGGCTAAAAATCAGTCTGCAAGCTGTTACAGTTTGTTTTCTTTGAATCCTGTCATAAGACGGCTCATGTGTAGCTCTTATCTCTGATCTCCTGAGCTCATAAACACTCATTGTAGCTCAAGAAAAGAGATAAGAGCTACACATGAGCCTTCAGATGACGACATACAAAGAAAACAGACTGTGAAAGCTTGCAGACTAGTTTTTATCCCTTGTACCTCAGAAATGGCTGAATTTATTTTTAATAACGACCAATTGAAAAAAGATTTTTAGCCCAAAATGAGTAAAATGCAATCATAAAAAAATGCCCCCGAAATTGTCCATAGCCTTTAAGGCCTCTTTCACATGAATGATATGGATTGGCTCCGGATGCGATTTTGCAAGCAAGTTCAGTCAGTTTTGTCTGCGATTGCGTTCAGTTCAGTTTTTTTCCGCGCGGGTGCAATGCATTTTGATAAAAAACTGAAGGTTTACAAAAAACATCTCTTAGCAACCATCAGTGAAAAACGCATTGCATCCGCACTTTTTTCACTTTAGCCCCATTCACTTCTATGGGGCCGGGGCCGCGTGAAAAACGCAGAATATAGAACATGCTGCGATTCTCACGCAACGCAGAACTGATGCGTGAAAAAAAAAGGTGCACAGACCCATTGAAATGAATGGGTCAGGATTTAGGGCGGGCGCTATGGGTTTACGTCACACATTGCATCCGTGTGGAAAACTCGCTCGGGGAAAGGGGCCTAAGTCTATTCCTTCTACGACTCCAGGTTATTTGACAAGACTCAACATTTATGATTTATCAAAGGCCAGGTTAAAGGAAGCCCCAACCTGTTCCCTTTGTCATTCTATGCCATTTATTCTGTGCATTTAAAAGACCACCTGGAGGCCTTTTATTTCTGCTTTACCCAAAGGGATGAGTGGCAGGAACTAGGCCTGGCCTAAAGCAATGAACTTCTCTAGGGGGCATCCACAGCTCACATGTATTGCCAGGATGAGATTTTTCATGAAATGAGTATTTCCCTTGTGTCACTACCCAGTGAGGTCGATGAAGTGGAAGTGCGCGCCCTCAATGAGCCTGTAGGAGAACACATGTACAGTGTAAAGAGATGAAGGACTGATAAGAAGACTAAGTAAACGCTGTAACATTTCCTTCGGAGGAGAGCGGCGCTGGATAATCATGTGGCAGCCGCAGGGCATTGTACTGTACTAGTCACTGCCGATATGAAAGGTTAAGTGAATCCAGCTAGTGACATTTTAATATACTGGAGAAGTTCAGTTTACTGAGATGTCTGCTTATTCCAATTACACATCCCAAGAAAATTAGCATTTAGCATTAAAGAGGTATCCCCCTTCCAGCAAATAAATATTATTCACTTCTCGAATACATTTTTCCCACATGGTTTGCACTTTGCAACATCTCTGGGGTTCATTGAATCTCCATCCTTTTATGACCTTTATAAGTCCATCATTTTGTTAGGATGAATTTATCATTACAGGGATCAGAGCTCCGTCTCTTCACACTAAGCGGGAGCTTAAAGGGGTTCTCCGGGTTTTTAATATTGATGACCTCTCTTCAGGATAGGTCATCAATATCAGATTGGAGGGGTCTGACACCCGGCACTCCCGCCGATCAGCTGTATGCAGTGCACGCGTGCCGTCTCCCTTCTCTCTTCCTGCTCGGCATAGACATAGCAGAATCGAGCAGGAAGAGAGAAGGGAGTCGGCACGTGCGCGCGCTCCTTCCCTTCATACAACTGATCGGCAGGGGTGCCGTCTCCCTTCTCTCTTCCTGCTCGGCATAGACATAGCAGAATCGAGCAGGAAGAGAGAAGGGAGTCGGCACGTGCGCGCGCACCTTCCCTTCATACAACTGATCGGCAGGGGTGCCGTCTTTCTTCTCTCTTCCTGCTCGGCATAGACATAGCAGAAGCGAGCAGGAAGAGAGAAGGGAGTCGCCACATGCGCGCGCACCTTCCCTTCATACAACTGATCGGCATGCGTGCAGTCTCCCTTCTCTCTTCCTGCTCGGCATAGACATAGCAGAAGCGAGCAGGAAGAGAGAAGGGAGTCGGCACGTGCGCACGCACCTTCCCTTCATACAACTGATCGGCAGGGGTGCCGTCTTCCTTCTCTCTTCCTGCTCGGCATAGACATAGCAGAAGCGAGCAGGAAGAGAGAAGGGAGTCGGCACGTGCGCACGCACATTCCCTTCATGCAACTGATCGGCAGGGGTGCCTTCTTCCTTCTCTCTTCCTGCTCGGCATAGACATAGCAGAAGCGAGCAGGAAGAGAGAAGGGAGTCACCACGTGCGCGCGCACCTTCCCTTCATACAACTGATCGGCAGGGGTGCCGTCTCCCTTCTCTCTTCCTGCTCGGCATAGACATAGCAGAAGCGAGCAGGAAGAGAGAAGGGAGTCGGCACGTGCGCGCGCACCTTCCCTTCATACAACTGATCGGCAGGGGTGCCGTCTCCCTTCTCTCTTCCTGCTCGGCATAGACATAGCAGAAGCGAGCAGGAAGAGAGAAGGGAGTCGGCACGTGCGCACGCACCTTCCCTTCATACAACTGATCGGCAGGGGTGCCGTCTCCCTTTTCTCTTCCTGCTCGGCATAGACATAGCAGAAGCGAGCAGGAAGAGAGAAGGGAGTCGCCACGTACGCGCGCACCTTCCCTTCATACAACTGATCGGCAGGGGTGCCGTCTCCCTTCTCTCTTCCTGCTCGGCATAGACATAGCAGAAGCGAGCAGGAAGAGAGAAGGGAGTCGGCACGTGCGCACGCACCTTCCCTTCATACAACTGATCGGCAGGGGTGCCGTCTCCCTTCTCTCTTCCTGCTCGGCATAGACATGGCAGAATCGAGCAGGAAGAGAGAAGGGAGTCGCCACGTGCGCGCGCACCTCCCTTTATGCAACTGATCGGCAGGGGTGCCGTCTTCCTTCTCTCTTCCTGCTCGGCATAGACATAGCAGAAGCGAGCAGGAAGAGAGAAGGGAGTCGGCACGTGCGCGCGCACCTTCCCTTCATACAACTGATCGGCAGGGGTGCCGTCTCCCTTTTCTCTTCCTGCTCGGCATAGACATAGCAGAAGCGAGCAGGAAGAGAGAAGGGAGTCGCCACGTACGCGCGCACCTTCCCTTCATACAACTGATCGGCAGGGGTGCCGTCTCCCTTCTCTCTTCCTGCTCGGCATAGACATAGCAGAAGCGAGCAGGAAGAGAGAAGGGAGTCGGCACGTGCGCACGCACCTTCCCTTCATACAACTGATCGGCAGGGGTGCCGTCTCCCTTCTCTCTTCCTGCTCGGCATAGACATGGCAGAATCGAGCAGGAAGAGAGAAGGGAGTCGCCACGTGCGCGCGCACCTCCCTTCATGCAACTGATCGGCAGGGGTGCCGTCTTCCTTCTCTCTTCCTGCTCGGCATAGACATAGCAGAAGCGAGCAGGAAGAGAGAAGGGAGTCGGCACGTGCGCGCGCACCTTCCCTTCATACAACTGATCGGCATGCGTGCCGGACGCCCCATTAATCTGATATTGATCACCTTTCCTGAGGAAAGGTGATCAATATTAAAAGCCTGGTGAACCCCTTTAATGCCTCATTCACACGTCAGTATTCGGTCAGTGATTTGGAGCCAAAACCAGGTGCGCCTCTTTTCTTTATACCTGATGTCTGTGGAGGCTCTGACCCGGGTTTTGGCCCACGATCACTGATGGAAATCACTGACCAAACACTGACGTGTGAATAAGGCCTCATGCACCCGACCGTTGTTGTGTTCCGTGTCCGTTGTTCCGTTTTCCGTGATTTTCTGCGGACCCATTGACTTTCAATGGGTCAGTTGAAAACTCGGAAAATGAACCGTTTGTCATCCGCGTCCGTGATCCGTGTTTCCAGTCCGTCCAAAAAATATCACCTGTCCTATTTTTTTCACGGACAACGGTTCGCAGACCCATTCAAGTCAATGGGTCCGTGAAAAAACACGGAGGCACACAAGATTGTCATCCGCGTCCGTGATCCGTGTCCGTTTTTTTGTTATCATTTGCAAGGCAAACTTGACTTAGATTTTTTTTTTCACTTTTCATGTCTGGTGATCCTCCAAAAATCAAGGAAGACAAACGGAAACAAAAACGGAAACGTATCACGGAACAACGGAACCCCATTTTGCGGACCGTGAAAAAATACTGTCGTGTGCATGAGGCCTAAGGCATAACAGGAATTTTTGGGACTTAAATATTGATGCCCTATCCTAGCGATAATCAATATCAGATCAGTGGGGAGGGCTGTGAGACTCAGACAAGCTCTGCGGCCGATTCTTTGGCCTGTGACGTCACATTCATCAGTCACATGGCCTTTGTCGGTGCCATTCAAGTGAATGGAGCTGAGCTTCAATACCAAGCATAGCCACTACACAATGTATGGCGCAGTGCTTGGTGTACTATGAAGAGGCCCCAGCTCTCGCCTAGATGATAAAGCCTCTTCAAGCAACAGATGGGTAGGGGTGTCAGTAGTCGGACCCCTACCAATCAGATTTTCAAAAAACTTTTGAGCCTGAGCACTGAGACCCCCACTGATCTCTAGAATGAGGGGGGTGAAGCACGTGCATATCACGCTCTCTCTCCATGCTGCAGAGGACGGAATCAATACGGGCCCATAGAAATCTATGGAGTCCATCTATGGCAGGGTTGGCCAACCTGAGGCTCTCCAGCTGTTGCAAAACTACAACTCCCATCATTCCCAGACTGCCAGCAGCTATCAGCTTACAGCAGGGCATTGGTGGGAGTTGTAGTTTTGCAACAGCTGGAGAGCCGCAGGTTGGCCATGCCTGATCTATGGAGTGCTTCTCTCTCTTTATTCTAGAGATCAGTGAGGGGACCCCCCCCCCCCTCCCCCCACTGATCTAAACTTTTAATATGTTTCAAAAGTCTTTCAGTTCTCCATGTCCTGACGAGCCCATCCTAGGCTTGAGCTGCATTATTTTCTTTACAAACACTTAATACTAATAAATGGCTTCTTTTTATACAAACTATCTTATTTTTGAAGTCTACAAATACAGTATCTATCCAGGAAATGGTTACATTTGTAGCAGACGGCTCCCTTCACACTCCTCTGAAGACTAAGGCTACTTTCACACTAGCGTTTAAGTTTTACGGTATTGAGTTCCGTCATAGGGGCTCAATACCGGAAAAAAAAACGCTTCCGTCATGTCCCCATTCATTGTCAATAGGGACAAAACTGAACTGAACTGAACAGAATGCTCTGTTCCGTTTGGTTGCGTTCTCATACTAGAGAGCAAACCACAGCATGCTTTCCATCCTGGGATGCGGAGCAGGACGGATCCGTCATGACCCACAATGCAAGTCAATGGGGACGGATTCGTTTTCTCTGCCACAATCTGCCACAGTAGAAAACTTTCAATGGAGTTTATGACGGATCCATCTTGGGTTAAAGATAATGGAAGAGTTTTTGCTAAACCCTGCCGGATCCAGCAAAAACGCTAGTGTGAAAGTAGCCTAATATGTGCAGAGTTTCAGGGGAATGCTCAAGAAAGGGGGGCATTAAATGTGTTCTTCAGAAGTCTCATACAGGTATAACCATTTATAGGCTAAAAATGAGAATATTTGTGGATTTGCAAAATAGACCAGCAACCATATTTCAAAAGGAACTGTGTTAAAAGCACATGATGTTCTTTAGAAATTAATGCAACTGGGATTTGTTCGAGCCCACCTGCCACCACAAGGTGACCTCTGTTAGATGCTTACCAGCTGCCATACAGAAGCATCATATAGTAGCACTCAGAGTCCCTATGGCTTCATAAAAGGCACTTTCTGGGCATACGGTTTTGCACAGAGCCTTAGTGGCACATGTAAATAACCTGTCTTAATAGTGTTGGTGCTGCTGGAGGAAGAGAAAAAATTATGTGGAGGAGCAGGCATCTACATAACTTTGATGTTCCTCTAGCAGGACGTGTGACAATCTAAAATCATCTAAAAGCAAGGGAGCTGGCGTAGATTTAAAGGAGTTATCCCATGATTTTTGTAATCATATAGAACATGACAATCTCTTTCTAACAAAGCTAGAACCAGCCCTGGACCTCACATGGATCCAGAGATCTCCCTATTCATTGCTCTGCTAGATTTATATCAAGCTGAGAGCTCAGGGGAGTGTCTTTTCTGCTGCAGCTCAGGGGGCGTGTCCATGCTCTACCTATCACAGCTCAGGAGGCAGTTGAAGGATGAAACTGAGCATGTGCGGCCTTCTCAGTGAGCAGGACAAAGACATACGAAAAAAAACAGACAGCAGGTGGCGCTATACAGATAGATTTTATTGATTAACTTAGTGGCTACACAAATTTTTTAATTACATGCAATTACAAAAGTATTCAGATCCAGGTGCTGGTTTGAAAACTGTAAAATATTTTTCGTGGGACAACCCCTTTAAGTAATTTTGACCGTCAAAAACTGCCCATCACATATGAACTGACTTATTATAAAACACTATGATGCAATCAATTTGGGTCAGGGGAACCGGGGTCGGCCCGGGTAATGCGGCTGACACA
The DNA here is from genome assembly GCF_905171765.1 of Bufo bufo. Lineage (NCBI taxonomy): Eukaryota > Metazoa > Chordata > Amphibia > Anura > Bufonidae > Bufo > Bufo bufo. The sequence continues at coordinate 32,654,600 of NC_053394.1, read as the reverse complement.
CGGACCACATAATCATGTCACTCAGCCTTAAGGGGGAGCAACAGAGCTGAAATCCTTCTGTAATGGGACAGGATGGGGCTTTCAGACAACAACAGATGTAGTTCAGAATCTCCCAAAAATAAAGCAAACGTAAAAAGCAGCCAAAAGGGGATCATCCATCCCAGAAAGATCGCTCTGATATGCCATCACATTATTATCTGTGGGGTCCCAAAAATGAATGGAGCTCCCTACATATCCAGCGACTAGGAGTGCAACTGTGTAGGGAAGAACTTAAAGGGACAGCAGCACTAGACCAGCTCTGTGGCTCCGAAGACTGTAGGGTCCTAGCCACCAGATCCCGATAAATAAAAAAGTGATGGCACATTCTAGTGATGAGCTACCTTTATCTTTAATGGGGAAACCTCTTTAGGGCAGGTTCACATGGGGGGTGTAAACACTACATATTTGCCGCCACAGATTTGGGTGCAGTAGCTGTAAAGGGGATGACATTTTAAGAAACCTCATCCATGCACTGTAAAAAAACAAATCTGCAGTGTAAATTGACCCACGGTGTGGATTTTTTAAATCTGCATCATATCAATTTATGCTGAAAATATCCACTGCTGATTCTACCCATTGCAATGCAGGGAGTGAAATCCGCAGCAAATCCATCATGTAACACATGCAGATTTTTTCATGGATCCCGAGCGATTTGGTGTGAAACCACACAATCCACCCCATGTGGCTGCACCGGTCTTCTGTTGTCTTTCCACGTATGCCGAAGCGACATCGACAGTGAGGTCACCTGACATGTCACTACTATGAACATCAGGCAACTTTGAGCCCTAAAATCCTAATGTTTGCCTCTGCAGCCCCTGTAGGTAAAAGCTAAAAATACTGTATCTGCAGTAAGGAATTGGCCTAATACTGCATGTGATTAATAAAAGAATAGACAGGAGCCATCAGCCTCCATCTTACACTGTCACGGGAGACAGGAGAAGAACTATGACAGTCTTGCGTTTTTGCTCCAAGGATTCTGCCTTATTTAATGCTTCTGAATAATTCCCGAGAAGGATTTCAGGGTTTTCCATCTTCACTGCAAATGAAATACACTTTTCTTCCATTGCATAAAGGTGTGACGTCTCTCAAAAGCCTTGGTGTGAGGAGCAATACATCTCCAAGAAGTCAGAGACACAGCAATGAGACGCACAAGTCAGCAAGTTTAGGGTCTTGCAGGGATTGTGAAGAAGATATGGTTAGGTGGATTGTATTACTCGATAGAAAGGTTTTATTATTAGGCGTAGGATAGGGTGAGTTACGTTATTGTGTATGTTACAGCGTTGAAGCTGTTCTCAGACTCTGCTGCACTGTACGTCAGTTACTCTTCTATGTGCTGGAGCCGGCTAGTAGCCCAGGTAATATAAAAAACCTAAATTTACTGGCTGATGATATTTTCAGCATCATATTTAATCAGTTTCTATGAGGAGGTAAGTTCTAGACTTGACTGCGGCGAATTAATGGATGTCGTATATCTGGACTTCTCCAAAGCATTTGACACTGTACCACATAAAAGGTTAGTATATAAAATGAGAATGCTCGGACTGGAAGAAAACGTCTGTATGTGGGTAAGTAACTGGCTGAGGGATAGAAAACAGAGGGTGGTTATTAACGGTACACACTCAGATTGGGTCACTGTCACTAGTGGGGTACCTCAGGGGTCAGTATTGGTGCGGTCACCATCACTAGTGGGCTACCACAGGGTTTAGTATTGGAGAGCAGGGCCGGCGTCAGCACCCGGCATACCCGGCAAGTGCCGGGGCCCACTGCTCCTGGGGGGCCCACTTAGCTGCTATGAGCACTTTCATCAATGACACTGCTGTCATTTTACTTACGTAGTACCCCTCTGGTGGGCCCTCTGTATACCAGCAGCTTCATACTATTTAGTTGTTTTACTGCCTCATTAAGCAGTTTGCCTCCATTACACCTGCCCCCCGCCCCCCCTCTATATCCTGTCCTATCTCATCCTTATGGGGCCCCTGCTGTCTTCTTTCCTCCCTCATGTATCCAGAGCTCCTGTTCCACCCTCCCATCTCCTATTGCTGCCCTGAACAGACCTCCTGCCCCTACTTCTTGTATGAGTCCCCCTCAGAGCCCCTTCCACCTACTTGCTGTGTCCACCCCTCCTGTCCATCCAGGGCCCCGGGCCCCTGTCTCACTCCTCTGCCTCTCATTATGGTGGCATCTTAACCGCATTCACCATAAGGACCTTCTAACGTCACAGGGTCATGTGACTGTGCCCCCCACCCTGTACTGTGCCCCCCACCCCGTACTATGCCCCTCACCCCATACTGTGCCCCCTTATACCCTGCATTGTACCCTCTTACCACACCCTGTACAGTGCCCCTAGTCATTCCCTGTACTGTGCCCCCTTATACCCTTTTATCCGGTCACTGTATGGCAGTGTTAACTGGTCACTGTACAGAGGTGTTATCCGGTCACTGTATGGCGGTGTTATCCGGTCACTGTACAGAGGTGTTATCCGGTCACTGTATGGCAGGGGTATCCAATAACTGTATGGCCATAACTGTATCCCTTTCTCTGCCCACGCCACTTTTTTAGACCTGGCATGAGTGGGGAAAAGATGCAGATTGCGGTGCTAAGGACCTTTGCACCACAATCTGTGTCAGAAATACGCCTAATATAGACGTATTTCTATATAATAAATGAACCCTTAATTGTATAATTATTCCAGGGTAGGGCTAATATCTTTATAGTATATATATTCTAGTGTATTATACTGTGCCCTGTATTTCCCAATAGATAGATGATCCTTGGGAGACACAGTCCTCACCCCTGACCACCAGGACCAGGCAGCACTTTGTCAGTTCATGGCGGCCTCCCCTCTCCGGTGCTCCGCTGTGTACTGGTGCTTATTCTGACACTAAGGCTAAGTTCACATCACATTTTTGCCATCCGTTTAATGCATACCAAAAATGTATGCGTTAGATACCTCAGACTGATGCTGTACAGTGGCATCAGTTCACCATAGAGTTCCATTGTAAAAAATTGGGGCATTGGGGGGGTCATTATACTGTGTGAAGGGCCACTAGTGGTCATTATACTGTGTAGGGGCCAGTGGGGGTCATTGTACCGTGTGGGAGCCACAGGGGGCATATAAATGTAAAAAAAATGCCTCAAGGGGGCCCACTGGGATTTATCACCCAAGGGCCCACATGAACCTGGAGCCGGCCCTGTTGGAGAGGTCACCGTCACTAGTGGGGTACCACAGGATTCAGTATTGGAGAGGTCACCATCACTAGTGGGGTACCTCACGGGTCAGTATTGGGCCATATTCTCTTCAATATATTTATTAATGATCTTGTAGACGGCTTGCACAGTAAAATATACATTTTTGCAGATGACACTAAACTGTGTAAAGAAATTAACACAGAAGAGGACAGTATACTGTATATATTGTGAGGGTTGAGACTCCATGTTGTGCCTTCAGATTCCACCTTGGGCTTACTACTGCGATTTTATGTTACAAACTGTGAACTTCTTTGCTAAGGATACTATAACCTCAAGGTCACTCCTAGCCCCCACCACCTGGCCTGGTAAGGAATTTCTATAATTGCTAGAAAGACTGGTACATGATTAACACCCACACTTAGGATTAGGGAGACGCTCCGGGCATATAGCCAAGAGATGCTCATTTCAGATTGTGGTTTTAATGAGTTAATGATGTAAATGTCTAACTATGTCTTCAGTTGGAAATGATCCAGAAATATTCTTTATAACTCTGCTTCCTTTCAATAAAGTTTAGAGAGAAACTTGGTACATAGCATCGCGCGTGTGTATCAGTTATTCTCTGTGAGTGCACACACATTTTTCAAATTTGCAACCACTACTCATCGGCATTGGGGCTATACTATAGAGGACAGTATACTGTATATATATACAGTACAGACCAAAAGTTTGGACACACCTTCTCATTCAAACAGTTTTCTTTATTTTCATGACTATGAAGGCATCAAAACTATGAATTAACACATGTGGAATTATATACATAACAAACAAGTGAGAAACAACTGAAAATATGTCATATTCTAGGTTCTTCAAAGTAGCCACCTTTTGCTTTGATTACTGCTTTGCACAATCTTGGCATTCTCTTGATGAGCTTCAAGAGGTAGTCCCCTGAAATGGTCTTCCAACAGTCTTGAAGGAGTTCCCAGAGATGCTTAGCACTTGTTGGCCCTTTTGCCTTCACTCTGCGGTCCACCCTGTGCCAGAAAACTCTTTGAATGAGAAGGTGTGTCCAAACTTTTGGTCTGTACTGTATATATACACTGCTCAAAAAAATAAAGGGAACACAAAAATAACACATCCTAGATCTGAATTAATTAAATATTCTTCTGAAATACTTTGTTCTTTACATAGTTGAATGTGCTGACAACAAAATCACACAAAAAAAAAAAATGAAAATCAAATTTTTTAACCCATGGAGGTCTGGATTTGGAGTCACCCTCAAAATTAAAGTGCAAACACACACTACAGGCTGATCCAACTTTGATGTAATGTCCTTAAAACAAGTCAAAATGAGGCTCAGTAGTGTGTGTGGCCTCCACGTGCCTGTATGACCTCCCTACAACACCTGTGCATGCTCCTGATGAGGTGGCGGACGGTCTCCTGAGGGATCTCCTCCCAGACCTGGACTAAAGCATCTGCCAACTCCTGGACAGTCTGTGGTGCAATGTGACGTTGGTGGATAGAGCGAGACGTGATGTCCCAGATGTGCTCAATTGGATTCAGGTCTGGGGAACGGGCGGGCCAGTCCATAGCATCAATGCCTTCGTCTTGCAGGAACTGCTGACACACTGCAGCCACATGAGGTCTAGCATTGTCTTGCATTAGGAGGAACCCAGGGCCAACCGCACCAGCATATGGTCTCACAAGGGGTCTGAGGATCTCATCTCGGTACCTAATGGCAGTCAGGCTACCTCTGGCGAGCACATGGAGGGCTGTGCGGCCCTCCAAAGAAATGCCACCCCACACCATTACTGACCCAATGCCAAACCGGTCATGCTGGAGGATGTTGCAGGCAGCAGAACGTTCTCCACGGCGTCTCCAGACTCTGTCATGTCTGTCACATGTGCTCAGTGTGAACCTGCTTTCATCTGTGAAGAGCACAGGGCGCCAGTGGCGAATTTGCCAATCTTGGTGTTTTCTGGCAAATGCCAAACGTCCTACACAGTGTGTCATCAATTACAACCTGATTGATGCAAAAAACGAAAAAAGGTGTGTCTAGGTGTGCTGCAACCGATGTTGTTTGAAATCAGTTCCTCCCTATTGGAGGAGGGGTGTTTTCAACTCCTTTATATTGAGGGGCCACACTCAGCAATTTGTTACGACTAAGGGTACTCACCCGAAACGCGTCAATGTTCCTGCCGTGTACCTGATGGTTATGTCTGTCAACTGCTTATGAATAATAAAGAAGAGCTGAAAGAGGACTCTATCTGTCTCCGGGATCCTTCCTTAACTTTTCACGTCCTGCACGGTGTTGGGCTTTAAGCACAACCCCCACCTGTGGACGTCGGGCCCTCATATCACCCTCATGGAGTCTGTTTCTGACCGTTTGAGCAGACACATGCACATTTGTGGCCTGCTGGAGGTCATTTTGCAGGGCTCTGGCAGTGCTCCTCCTGTTCCTCCTTGCACAAAGGCGGAGGTAGCGGTCCTGCTGCTGGGTTGTTGCCCTCCTACGGCCTCCTCCACGTCTCCTGATGTACTGGCCTGTCTCCTGGTAGCGCCTCTATGCTCTGGACACTACGCTGACAGACACAGCAAACCTTCTTGCCACAGCTCGCATTGATGTGCCATCCTGGATAAGCTGCACTACCTGAGCCACTTGTGTGGGTTGTAGACTCCGTCTCATGCTATCACTAGAGTGAAAGCACCGCCAGTATTCAAAAGGGACCAAAACATCAGCCAGGAAGCATAGTAACTGAGAAGTGGTCAGGTCACCACCTGCAGAACCACTCCTTTATTGGGAGTGTCTTGCTAATTGCCTATAATTTTCTACCTGTTGTCTATCCCATTTGCACAACAGCATGTGAAATTGATTGTCACTCAGTGTTGCTTCCTAAGTGGACAGTTTGATTTCACAGAAGTGTGATTGACTTGGAGTTACATTGTGTTGTTTAAGTGTTCCCTTTATTTTTTTGAGTAGTGTATATAGTAGATATAAAAAGTCTACACGCCCCTGTTAAAATGTCTATAATGCCTCCCTTTATTATTAGTATATAATCCCCCCCAAATTATTAGTATATATCCCCCTCCCCCCCCACCTGTATTATAAGTATATAATGGACCTGTCTGGGGTCTGTATACAGGAAGGTCTTTTCTAAGGTTTGTATACAGAAAGCTCTTTTCTGGAGTCTACATTCTGGGAGGTCTTGCCTGTATACTAGGAGGTATTGTCTCAGATATGTATACTGGGAGTTTTTGGAGAGCTTTTTTCTGGGGGTCTGTATTCTGGGAGGTCTAGTCTCTATACTAGGAGGTCTTGTCTGGGGTCTGTATATGGGGAGTTTTTGTATGGGGTCTGCATACTAGGAGGTCTTGTCTGGGGTATGTATACTAGGAAGTCATGTATGGGGTATGTATACTAGAAGGTCTTGTCTGGGGTCTGTATACAGGGAGGACTTGTCTGGTGTTTGTATACAGGGATGTCTTGTCTGAGGTCTGTATACAGGGAGGACTTGACTAGGGTCTGTATACAGGGAGGACTTATCTGGGGTCTGACTGGCTCAGGGCAGAGGCATTGGTGTAGTGACTGACAAAAGGTAGAGGCACCGTTGTAGTGACTGGCACAGGGTGGAAGCATCAGTGCAGTGACTGGCACGGGGTGAAGGCATCAGTGCAGTGTCTGGCACAGGGTGGAGAAATCGGTGTAGTGACTGGAACAGGATGGAGACATCAGTGAAGTGACTGGCACAGGGTGGAGGCATCAGTGTAGTGACTGGCACAGGGTGGAGGCATCAGTGTAGTGACTGGCACAGGGTGGAGGAATTTGTGCAGTGACTGGCACAGGGTGGAGGCATCACTGCAGTGACTGGCACAGGGTGGGGGCATTAGTGTAGTGACTGGCACAGGGTGGAGGTATCAGTGCAGTGACTGGCAGAGGGTGGAAGTATTGGTGTAGTGACTGGCACAGGGTGGAAGCATCACTGCAGTGACTGGCACAGAGTGGGGGCATCAGTGTAGTGACTGGCACAGGGTGGCGGTATCAGTGCAGTGACTGGAACAGGGTGGAGGTATCACAGAGTGAAGGTATTGGTGTAGTAACTGGCAGGGGCGTAGATAAGAGGGGGGATAGGGGGGTTCAAACCCCCCCAGAGTGTCTGTCCTCCTAACCTGCCAGAGAACGGCCCGGGCGTGCCGCTGCCTGCAATAGCGGCGCGGGCAGTGCGGCACACAGAGAGGTGATGGGGGCTGCAGGACGGGCAGCATAGGAGTGCGCACGGGGTGTGCCGGGTGTGCCTGGGCACACCCTAATCACACCCCTGTGCTCCGCCTCCTGCACTGCCGCCTGCCAGCTCCGCACTAGTGTCCGACCGGCGACCGCACAGATGGTAACTATGACACAAAGAATCATACTGTAGACAGTGTATTCAGTCCACCCCCACTGCTCCTGTGCTCCGCCTCCGTGACTCCGTCTCCCGGCGGCCGGCCACGTAACGTCACTCACTCCGACGTCATGCGCCTGCTCTGCCTTCATTAATAAAGTGGGAGGAGCATGCGCCTGCGGCGTGACGTAGTGAGTGACGTCACGTTACGCTGCCGCCGGCCGCCTAGTTTTAGTGTTTGAAGAGTGGGAGCCAGCCTGGAGCCTATCTGGAGTCCTGACAGTCCTAGTCCCAGTAAGTTACTGATAGATTATTAGATAGTAGTAGTACATATAGAAACCGGATTCCAAAAAAGTTGGGACACTATACAAATCGTGAATAAAAACTGAATGCAATGATGTGGAGGTGCCAACTTCTAATATTTTATTCAGAATAGAACATAAATCACGGAAAAAAAGTTTAAACTGAGAAAATGTACCATTTTAAGGGAAAAATATGTTGAATCAGAATTTCATGGTGTCAACAAATCCCCAAAAAGTTGGAACAAGGCCATTTTCACCACTGTGTGGCATCTCCCCTTCTTCTTACAACACTCAACAGACGTCTGGGGACTGAGGAGACCAGTTTCTCAAGTTTAGAAATAGGAATGCTCTCCCATTCTTGTCTAATACAGGCCTCTAACTGTTCAATCGTCTTGGGCCTTCTTTGTTGCACCTTCCTCTTTATGATGCGCCAAATGTTCTCTATAGGTGAAAGATCTGGACTGCAGACTGGCCATTTCAGTACCCGGATCCTTCTCCTACGCAGCCATGATGTTGTGATTGATGCAGAATGTGGTCTGGCATTATCTTGTTGAAAAATGCAGGGTCTTCCCTGAAAGAGATGACGTCTGGATGGAAGCATATGTTGTTCTAGAACCTGAATATATTTTTCTGCATTGATGGTGCCTTTCCAGACATGCAAGCTGCCCATGCCACACGCACTCATGCAACCCCATACCATCAGAGATGCAGGCTTCTGAACTGAGCGTTGATAACAACTTGGGTTGTCCTTGTCCTCTTTGGTCCGGATGACATGGCGTCCCAGATTTCCAAAAAGAACTTCGAATCGTGACTCGTCTGACCACAGAACAGTCTTCCATTTTGCCACACTCCATTTTAAATGATCCCTGGCCCAGTGAAAACGCCTGAGCTTGTGGATCTTGCTTAGAAATGGCTTCTTCTTTGCACTGTAGAGTTTCAGCTGGCAACGGCGGATGGCACGATGGATTGTGTTCACTGACAATGGTTTCTGGAAGTATTCCTGAGCCCATTCTGTGATTTCTTTTACAGTAGCATTCCTGTTTGTGGTGCAGTGTCGTTTAAGGGCCCGGATATCACGGGCATCCAGTATGGTTTTACGGCCTTGACCCTTACGCACAGAGATTGTTCCAGATTCTCTGAATCTTCGGATGATGTTATGCACAGTTGATGATGATAGATGCAAAGTCTTTGCAATTTTTCGCTGGGTAACACCTTTCTGATATTGCTCCACTATCTTTCTGCGCAACATTGTGGGAATCGGTGATCCTCTACCCATCTTGGCTTCTGAGAGACACTGCCACTCTGAGAAGCTCTTTTTATACCCAATCATGTTGCCAATTGACCTAATTAGTGTTAATTGGTCTTCCAGCTCTTCGTTATGCTCAAATTTACTTTTTCCAGCCTCTTATTGCTACTTGTCCCAACTTTTTGGGGATTTGTTGACACCGTGAAAATTGGAATCAACGTATTTTTCCTTTAAAATGATACATTTACTCGGATTAAACGTTTGATCTGTCATCTACGTTCTATTACAAATAAAATATTGACATTTGCCATCTCCACATAATTGCATTCAGTTTTTATTCACAATTTGTTTAGTGTCCCAACTTTTTTGGAATCCGGTTTGTACTTTGCACAAGTAGCTCACTTAGTCACTTACATAAGGAATGGCGGGTCCGTCTTACAATAGGGACACTGTTATGGGGGGGGGGGGGAGATATCTGTGGATGATGACTCTTATAATTTGAGAAAGCTGAACCCCCTCCCAGGAAATTTTTTTATCTACCACTGGGACGGGGTAGAGGCATCAATTTAGTGACGGGAACAGTATGGAAGCATCAGTGCAGTGACTGGAACATAGTAGAGACATTGGTGCAGTGACTGGCACAGGGAGGAGGCATCGGAGTAGCAGTTAGACACATAGATGAGCCTGGCTTCTGCAGTCAGGATAGATTGGAAAGGAAGACTGAATAGTAATGAGTTACAGTAATTAAGATGATTATGAATCTGGGCAAAAATAAAAGTTTTGCTGTTTCCACAGTAGAAAAAAGGGCAGATTCTGAAGATGCTTTTGAGGCACAGGTGACATGAGCCGGCAAGTTATTGACTATGTAGAAGCACAATCTGGTCACATTTGCCATGCAGATATTTTCCACCCATTTGTTTCCATTCTCAAGGTTTAGTTCATCTGAATTGACAGGATCTTTGCATTTTCACCTTTAATGAATTCAAAAGAGAAATGAATGCAGCTCACAGAAATGGAAATGCAGGGCGCGATACAACTGTCAATATTAAGTAATGGAACAAAGAAACCCGTAAGGGCCATCGGAGAATTAGTGAGTCTTGTAATCCATTAGCAGGAAACGACACTAGAAAAGCTGCATTGTGTACTGATAATTGATTACAGACCTTATTGTGAGTGAAATGTTTTATCTGCTTTTTTATTTCAAGAGTCATGTTAAATTTCACTCAAAAGCTAAAAAGAATGACAATCAAGGATAATCCGATCAGGGTGACCTGTTGCTAGCAGCAGGGATTTCCCCGTTGCTTCATCTCCCTCTGTTTACGAACATTGTTTGGGGCGATCGCCTTACACCTGATCAGCGTAAGATGATCACCTTCGTTAACCTGGTTAATTTAGGGAGGAGTTTTTGATTGGTTAGTTCTCCTTTAAATGTTCATGCCTTTTGCCTCACTGGTTGCTGGATATAGCACGTGCTCTGTGCATTTGTATCCAGATTCCTAGTATTCCTATTATCCTGTTCCTAGTATATTTGTATAGAATCAGTGTATTCTGGGACCTGTTTTCCTTCTGCCTTCCATTGCTGCCAGCATTGATGTTAGTTGTTTCCCTGTGGATTCTGTTTATTGATTGTTTGCTGAGTTTAGGTTTGGTTTGTCTTTGGCTGTCTTACCACCAATGATCTAATACTGACAACCTATCACAAGGATAGGTCATCAATAGCTAATTCCCAGAGAACCACCTTTAATTCTGTATAGGTTTTTAGTCTTTGGATGAAGAGAAGCATGCCAAAGCTGCCGAGATCAGCTCTGCCAGTGACTAATATACAGTGCCTTGCAAAAGTATTCTCCCCCTTGACTTTTTTCGTATTTTGGTGCCTCACGACCTGGAATTAACATAATTTCGCATCATTTAATTTACAGAACATGCCCACAACTTTGAAGATGCTTTTCTTTTTTATTGTAAAGCAAACAACAAATAGAACAAAATAACAGAAAAAGTCAATGTGCATAACTATTCACCCCCCTAAAGTCAATACTTTGTAGAGCCACCTTTTGCGGCAATCACAGCTCCAAGATAAGTCTCTGTGAGCTTGTCACATCTTACCACTGGGATTTTTGCCCATTCCTCCTTGCAAAACTGCTCCAGCTCCTTCAGGTTGGATGTTTGTGCTTGTGAACAGCGATCTTTAAGTCTGACCACAGATTTTCTATTGGATTGAGATCTGGGCTTTGACTAGGCCATTCCAACACATTTACATGTTTCCCCTTAAACCAGTCAAGTGTTGCTTTAGCCGTGTGTTTGGGGTCATTGTCCTGCTGGAAGGTGAACCTCCGTCCTAGCCTCAGATCACGCACAGAGTGGGACAGGTTTTGCTCAAGAATATCCCTGTATTTAGCACCATCCATCTTTCCCTCAACTCTGACCAGTTTCCCAGTCCCATCCCCCCAGCATGATGCTGCCACCACCATGTCTCACTGTGGGGATGGTGTTCTTTGGGTGATGTGATGTGTTGGGTTTGCGCCAGACATAGCGTTTTCTTTAGCCGAAAAGTTCAATTTTAGTCTCATCAGACCAGTGCACCTTCCTCCATACAGTTTGGGAGTCTCCCACATGCCTTTTCGCAAACTCACAACGTGCATTATTGTTTTTAGCTGAAACGAATGGCTTTCTTCTGGCCACTCTGCCAGTGGAACTCTGCAGCTCCTCCAGGGTTACCTTAGGTCTCTGTGCTGCCTCTCTGATTAATGCCCTTCTTGCCTGGTCCGTGAGTTTTGGTGGGTGGCCGTCTCTTGGCAGGTTTGCTGTTGTGCCATGTTCTTTCCACTTGGTTATGATAGATTTGATGGTGCTCCTGGGGATCATCAAAGATTTGGATATTTTTTTATAACCTAACCCTGACTTGTACTTCTCAACAACATTGTCCCTTACTTGTTTGGAGAGTTCTTTGGTCTTCATGGCAGTGTTTGGTTAGTGATGCCCCTTGCTTAGGTGATGCCTTTCAAAAAATAAATGTATATGTAATGACAGATCATGTGACACTTAGATTGCACACAGGTGACATCATTTCACTAATTATGTGACTTCTGAAGGTAATTGGTTGCACCAGAGCTTTTTATGGGCTTCCTAACAAAGGGGGTGAATACAGACGCACATGACAATTTTCAGTTTTCTATTTCTAAACAATTGTTTATTTATATATTTTTCTCATTTCACTTCACCGACTTAGACTATTGTGTTCTGATCCATCACATAAAATTCAGATTAACAAAACATTGAACTTAAAGGGACACTGACAGGCCCGATAAACATATTTAGATATTCCTATGCAATCATAGGTCTATTAAAGTGTATTCCAATGATATAAGAGTACCCCCTGTCCGCATTTTAAACCATGTAAAAACAACTTTATATTTATCTGAAGCCAATCCGTCACACTCGTGTGAAAGAGGCCTTAGGCTGGGTTCACACGGGCATTGCGGGTGCATTGCGGGAAAAGATGCGGGTGCGTTGTGGGAACATGCAAGATTTTTCCCCGAAAGTGCAAAGCGGTTTAATGCGTTTTGCACGCGCGTGAGAAAAAACGGCATGTTTGGTACCCAGACCCGAACCCGAACTTCTTCACAGAAGTTCGGGTATGGGTTCAGTATCCATTAATTTTTATTATTTTCACTTATAACATGGTTATAAGGGAAAATAATAGCATTCTTTAATACAGAATGCATAGTAGAAATAAAAATGCATAGGGTTAAAAAATAAAAAATTAATTAACTCACCTCCTCTAATTGATCGCGTAGCTGCCGGTCTCCTGTTCTTTCTTCAGGACCTGTCAAAGGACCTGTGGTGACGTCACTGAGCTCATCACATGGTCCATCACCATGGTGATGGATCATGTGATCTATTATGTGATGAGCACAGTGATGTCACCACAGGTCCTTTGATAGGTCCTGAAGAAAGAACAGGAGACCAGGAGCTACGCAATCAATTAAAGGAGGTTAGTTAATTTTTTATTTTATTTTTTAACCCTCAGTTGACCTTCTATTATGCATTCTGTATTACAGAATGCTATTATTTTCCCTTATAACTATGTTATAAGGGAAAATAATACAGTGAATAGACTTTCATCTTAGCAACCATGCGTAAAAATCACTTGCTTGCGGATGCTTGCGATTTTCACGCAGCCCCATTCACTTCTATGGGGCCTGCATTGCGTGATAAACGCAGAATATAGAACATGCTGCGATTTTCACGCAACGCACAAGTGATGCGTGAAAATCCCCGCTCATGTGCACAGCCCTATAGAAATGAATGGGTCCGGATTCAGTGCGGGTGCAATGCGTTCACCTCACGCATCGCACCCGCGCGGAAATCTCGCCCGTGTGAACCAAGCCTTAGAGTGTAAGGACGCTATAATGATCTGCCCATGACATCATCACTATACCTTCACACCAGTAATAGAAATGCTGACATATTGTAGCAACAGTCACTTTACTGATCAACAATTAATCTTGCCATCAAAACAAGGTGTAAGGGCTCATGCACACGGCCATTGCCCCACCGTGGCCGTATTGTGGCCCGAATACGGCGGGTCCACAATACACGGGACATCTGCCGTGTGCATCCCGCGGTGCAGACCGTTAAATGCTGATCGTGGACCTCATTCAAGTGAATGAGTCCCCGATCCACATGCGGCTGCCCCACAGTTGGTGCCCGTGCATTGCGGACCGCGGAGCCCTTACGTTCGTGGGCATGAGCCCTAAAGGATACATTGTTTTGTAAGAGGGGCAGGGCTGATTTCCAACCCGCTTACAGGTGTGTACAGCTGTCAGGAATGTGCCTCCATTATGGGGACAGTCACCCCCTACAAATGCACAATCCTCCTCTTTAATTCTGAAAAAAAAAAAAAAACATTATTGGGGGATATTGACTAAGTATATTTCGCCAGAATTATGGCATAAAATGCACCAAAGAGAATGGCGTTTTGATTTTCGCCAAATATATCAACTGTTTTCACCAGAATTTTCACCATATAGAATGCTTCATGCCAGAAATGAGTCATAAATGTGGGCGGGGCTATCAAAGTAGCGCATATTACGTCTCATTTATCATCTTCTTATCGTCAGAAATGGCTCAAATTGTTGCAGACAATTAAGCCAGCTTATGTGGTGGTGTTTTGTGCAAAAAGTTGCATTTATGGCAGAAAGATGTGACTTTTTGTCAAAAAATCGCATTTATAAAAAGAAAAACCAACTCGTCATGGGAACAAGTGATAGATGAGTATTAAAGCAGGATGCATTTATTTTTATCTAATAGAAATAAGTGAAAATACAGGGTTTTGTCAGTAAATTGACATTCAACAAAAACATCCCGAGTCTGAGACAAAAGTCGCAATTTACCAGTGGAAATGTCGCAAATATGCTTCAAAAAGTCACAAATATATTTCAAAATCGCAATTGTGGTGTGGCAGAGTTGGCTGAAATGGCGCATTTTGGTATACAAAAGTCGCAAATGAAGAGAAATAGGCGAGTAATCAAGCTCATATTTAAAAAAGTCACATTTTAAGGGCTCATGCACACAAATGTATTTTCTTTCCGTGTCCGTTCTGTTTTTTTTTGCGGTCAATATGCGGAACCATTCATTTCAATGGGTCCACAAAAAAAAAACTAAGTTACTACATGTGCATTCCTTTTTTGTATGTCCGTTCGGCAAAAAATTAGAACATGTCCTATTATTGTCCGCATTATAAACAAGGACAGGACTGTTCTATTAGGGTTGCACACGGTTGCAAATTACGGAATGCACACGGATGTCATCTGTATTTTCTGCAGATCAATTTTTGCGGACCGCAAAATACATAAGGTCGTGTGCATGAGCCCTAAAAGTGACGTGCGGCTTTTGATATATGAGGTGAAACAAATCACCACTTTTGATTTGTAATGTCAGTATTTTCTTGGTGCCAATTGCATCATTGTTGATAAATGTCCCCCATTATGTGTGAACTGCTGCAAATGTATCAAAATGGTGCAAACTATGTAATATATTCAGCACAAATGACAACATATTAGATGCACTGAAGTCATCTCATGGCAGTTGTACACATACCATACACCACAAATACACATAGTATATACATGATAGACATACATATACTGTATATATATATAAGTTTATTGGCATAATATATATTCTCTTATATACTGAGTTGATCATTTTGGTGAAATTTCAGGCTGATAATCAAACTCCTCCACCCCAGGAGTCTTGTGAATCTCCTGATCTATTTATTGGATTCAGAAATGATGAGGCGCCAAGATAGAATTTCCGATAAAAGATTAGGAGTAATAATTTCTGAAGACATTTATTGAGTGTAATAACTATTGTATTAGCTTTTACCTAAGGCAAAATTGGAAGAAAAAAAGGGACTGAACACGGAGACAGGCTTTCTTTTTACAAACTGATTGGCATGAATTAATGATACACTTATAGATAGATATACTATAGATGATAAATGGATGATGATAGATACTCCCCAGGGGCCACTGCTGCTACACTGAACCACCATTATGTCAATTACAGAGGAGAGGGGAAATACGGGCAAACGGAATGCACACGGCGGACCCATTGAAATGAATGGTTATGCATACGGTCCGCAAAAAAAAACAGAACGGACACGGAAAGAAAATAAGTTTGTGTGCATGAGGCCTTAGCTTTCCTAATACCTTTATAAATGCAAACGGAACCCTTTAAGAGGCATTCCATTTTGCTCCGTCCTATTACATTTCCATTGGCACAAATAACGGTTACGTTTCATTCCATTATGTATGATAGAGAAAAAAATGTCCTGTTGACAGGACATGACTGGGTCATTTTATCCTGCTGGTCTCAGGACTTAGGCTACACTTCAGTTATTTGGTCAGCTTTTTCCATCAGTTAGGCCTCTTGCACACAACCGTGTGACCCCCATGGCCGTATTGCAGCCCGCGTACAGCGGGTCCGCAATACACGGGACACCGGCCGTGTGCATTCACTTAATTGGGTCCACAAATCCGGAGATGCGGTGCAAACGGAACGGAACCGCGGATCGGAAGCACTACGGAGTGCTTTCGTGGGGTTCCGTTCCGTGCTTCCATTACGCAAAAAGATAGAACTTGTACTATCTTTTTGCGGAACGGACGGATCGCGGAACCCATTTAAGTGAATGGGTCTGCGATCTGCATGCGGCTGGCCCACGGTCGGTGCCCATTCAACCAGCAGTGAAGACTACTCAGAGATCAAGTGTAATGGAAAGATATTCACCTGTTCTGTGGTTTTGACCCACACCTGGTCTTGGCTCCAAATAACTGATGGAAATGACTGACCAAATAACTGGTGTGAACTCAGCCTAAAGGGCTCATGCACACGACCATATGCCCTCCGAGACATACGGTCCGTGAGCGCGCCATATGTCCCGGAGCGGCATTGATCGTGCGCATAGGTTACTATGATGCTGTGCGCAACGGGCCACCCACGGGACTATTGTCTCGCACTTATATGATCTTATGATGCTGTGCGCTCCCGTGCGCACCTTGTATGCCGCTCCAGGACATATGGCCCGCTAACAGACCGTATGTCTCGGAGGGCATACGGTCGTGTGCATGAGACTTAAGGGTCCATTCACACATCTGCAAAATGGGTCCAGATCCGTTCCGCAACGTTGCAGAACGGATCCGGACCCATTAATTTTTTAATGGGGCCGCGAAAGATGTGGACAGCACACAGTGTGCTGTCCGCATCCGCACTTCCGTTCCGCAAAAAAAAATAGAACATGTCCTATTCTTGTCCGCAGACACGGATAAGAAAAGGCATTTCTATTTAAATTACCGGCCATGTGCGGTCTGCAAAATGCGGAAGGCACATGGCCGTTGTCCGTGTTTTGCGGATCCGCAATTTGCGGACCGCAAAACACTTGCAGACGTGTGAATAGACCCTTAAAAGGGTTTCGATAACATAAAATGTTACTTTCATAAAATTCAGCTTGAAAATCTACTGTACTTTCGGTCATAAAAATGCTCCATTTATGAGATATTTCCTATAATGGTGCCACCATTGTTCAATCTGTGTAGCAATGTGCATGTCCTCCTACTGAATGAGCAGGTCACACGCTCAACTCCATCCTTTAACTGCCAAGAGTCAGATCTTCTTTTCAAGGTTGTGACAGTTACATGGAGAGAGCTGCCGCAAAAAGGACATGACCCCTGAGCTGTTATAGGGAGAGAGCTGCAGCAGAAAGGACATGACCCCTGAGCTGTTATAGGGAGAGAGCTGCAGCAGAAAGGACATGACCCCTGAGCTGTGATAGGGAAAAAGCTGCAACAGAAAGGACATGACCCCTGAGCTGTGATAGGGAAAGAGCTGCAGCAGAAAGGACATGCACCCTGAGCTGTGATAGGGAGAGAGCTGTAGCATAAAGGACAGAACCCCGGAGCTATGATAGGGAGAGAGCTGCAGCAGAAAGGACATGTCCCCTGAGAAAGAAAATGCTATTTGGTCTGTGATGGGATATATGTGACTCCATTTTGTCTCATTTAGCCACATGTATTACATTTGGTTAGTACACTACAAAACCTCCCTCCCCCCTATGGAATGTGAGACACTTCCTTAAACTGTTTCATGAAATCCATACATGTTGAAAGTATGAACAGCCTTCTAGCCATAAAAGGACATCTGACTCAAGTGTCTGCTAGCCTATGTGTATATACCTGATTGGTCAAATGCTGTTACTAGGAGTCAGCTATGATGTTAATGCAGAGCTTATGTGTGACCATACTATTGGTCAAATACTAATGCTAACATATGATTGGATGTAAAGGAAGCTCAACCCCCTCTATTAAAACTGTTTGCCAGCTGTGAATAAACCAGAATGGATTGGAAATAGACATGTGTTCATATGGTCTATCTTCTTCATTCTCCCGGTACCGGTAAGGCTTAATTCAAGCTGGCCACTGAAATCATGTGTTAGGGACACACCGTTAGGGAAGAGAGTAAAAATTTCCTTACAGATCTGGGGACTCAGTCCGGGATTGGGAGGGTCAACTCTTCAGGTCTACCGTGAAAGACATCAATTTTTGTCCGCCTTGGACCTGGGAGCAATGACCAAAAATCCCATTCAAGTAAGTCGAACCATCTATTTATGATTTCAGTGGATTGCGATGTCTGGGACACGCGCAAAAGCTCAGGGAGCTTGTTGATTTTAAGCGGCTCATATCATAGGGTCCATATCGTTAGGTAAAAATGTTGATTGTAAGCGGCTCATTTGAGTCCGTATCGTTAAGAGATAGTGCACTATATAAGGATATCTGTTCCGGGAACAGAAGGATACAAGCTTGAATTAACTCTTATGTATATATACTATAAGTATTTTAGAAGTATTAAGATTATCTGTCTGTGTGAGATGTTGGCCGGGTGGTAAGTGTACGGTCACATCCCACTGTGAAATCATTCTGTTTCTATCACTGCCAACATGTAAACTTTGTTGCACGGTCTAGTCCCACAAATTATTTCCTAGTTAACACATGAGTAGACAATTGGGCAAGATGTGAGAATTGACAGTTAAAAATGTGAAACAGAATGTTATGCTAGGCTGGCAGGATTGAAAAGCTGCAAAAAATCTGTTAGAAGCTTACAGACAGTGTACATCAGAGCTCCTGTGATTGTGAAGGGGGGCTATAGTGAGTGACAAGACACAGCAGAGTCAGGAAGTTAATTCATGGCAAGGGAAAAAGTGTCTCAGTGTTTGCAATTAGAAAGGGCTTGTGTTAAACGTTCAGAAATGAACTGGTTAAGTTTTGTTGCCCTAATGATCTGTGTGTGTTTAAATAGTGACGATTTATAGTCCCTGGAATTAGAGATTACAGCACTAAAAGATGGACAGTTAATGCATAAGTGTATTGATAGTTGAAGAGAGAAGTTGTTGAAGGATAATAATAGCCTGGTGCAAGCTGAGTAATGGTGAAAAAGTGTATATGGAAGTGACTGAGAGAACTTGAAGTTAGAGAAATGAAATGAGCAGCATTTCTTATTTCAAGATGGAGGATTTTGAATCCTATAGAGAACAAAGGTTGCCATGAGGCATCCCTCCCCCCCACCACATTCCAAAATGTCACTTGTAGTACTACAAAAAAAAAAAAACAACTTCTTCCTGTCCTGTTTGAGATGTGTTTTCAGAGAGAACTCCCTCCCATCTCACCCCTCTCCTCTGCTCAGGAATTTCATATGGGGGTTGAGGGGGGAGGGGGGCTGCTAATTGGTAATGCATAAGCAGCAATGTGAAGATACTAACCTGTGTTATCTATAAGATATTCCAGACAGGGCTCCAGTATTAATTGTATCTTTCCAAATTGTATGTTCCGATGGTTTAAAATGTGCCTGCAGTGATGATGCTAATTAGAAGTGTCCACTCGTATCAATCTAAGGTTGCACCCAATAAGTCCTTATTCAGATGTGAGTAAAAGTTTGAGGAACATGTGGTACAGCTGAATGTCCTTGATGTATTGCTTTACTTCCCCTGTTTCAACACTCCTGAAATAGGAGACGCAAGGCAGAGGAAATGGGGGAAGTGTTAGTTATATACAATAAGTGGCGATGTGTGTAACACTAAAAAAAAAAAAAAAAAAAAAAAAACGACATGGCATATAAGATGATTTGTTAATTTTAACAAAATGACTGTATGATTAACATGTATATTGTTTTACAGCGACAGACCATCAGCAATTGCTGTGTTTGTCTGTGCTGCAAGTTTTGGGATGTAACAAAGAGATTGTGTGATTGGGTGAAAGATACATGATTCAGTGGAATGTGAATGGGTGTGGCTCTGAGTTATATGTACGTAGCAGAGCTGTGTGTGCAATTCATATTTTATGTATAAGGGCGTGGTTATGAGCTGGTTTGTGAAGATGAGTACATGAAAATGTATATGAATGCGTATGGAATACGGTATTTGTTTTTAAATATGCGCATTAAGAATTTTATTTTATTTTATTGGAAGTTTTTGGGTTTTTTATTGGTACCAACAGCATTGATCAAGCTGTACATTTTTATTTCAATGAAAAGTTTTTATGGGCCCTTTGTGTGTTCATGTCTGTATTGTCAGATCTGTTTGTTTCAATGTTTGCAGTTACATGTTACATGTTCAGTGTTGTGCTTAACATCAGAGCTCTGCTCGTATGGACAGCTAAGATACTAATGGCAGAACAGAAGACAGACCAAAGCGTCCACCAAAAGGGGCGGACTTAGGTGACTCAGAGTGTCAGGAAGGAAATGTGAGCCCTCTATGGGAATAAATGGGGTACTGACAAGGACATACAGAACAGATTCCTTACCAGTAGAAACCATGGACAGGGAATACATCATGTCATGTATTTAGCATTATACTAGATTACCCAGTCAGCCTATTAGGGAGAGATTTGTTCATTAGGCTTAACTTGCAGGTATCAGCAAAGAATCAGGACATAAGAGTACACTCAGGTCTCATTCCAGTCTCTACACCAGTGCCACTGATTCTTGCAAACATACAGGACCACCCAGAATAACATTAACCCTGCATTATGGTCCTCAAATGAATATGACACAGGATTCATAGATTGCACACATTACACAGCTACTGTGAAACCAGGTGTCATCTCAGTGTTCCAGAAACAATACCTGCTGTTAAAAGAGAAACTTGATGGGCTTAGGCCAATGATAGAAGAATTCCTGCAAAAGGGAATCCTGGAAGAGGTGATTTCACCCTACAGCACGCCCGTGAATCCAGTGACAAAGGCAGATGGTGCTGCCCGCTTTGTACAGGATTTAAGGGCCATCAACAACATCATTGTGCCTATAGCCCCTGTTGTACCTGATGTCACTTAATTATTATCTGCCATTCCAGCAGACGCTGTTTGGTTCAGTGTGATAGATCTGAAAAATGCTTTCTTTTCTATCCCAGTTGATAAGATAACCAGACTACTTTTTGCTTTTTCCTTTGACAGACGCCAACTGACCTGGTGCAGAGATGCCCCAGGGATATGCTGATTCACCTGTAGTGTACAGCATAGTCCTCCGAGCGATGTTAGAGTCATGGTACATCCCCCCAAGGTTCTGTGCTGCTGCAATATGTCGATGATTTATTACTGTGTAGCATGTCAGCGGAGGCCAGCATTCAGGAGGGTTTATCACTGTTATAATGGTTGTCAGGATGTGGTCACAAAGTGACACTTAAGCAAATGCAATGGTGTAAAATGCAGGTTGAATACTTGGGCTTTGTCCTCACAAAAGGTGAACGGAGAATCAGCGCAGAAAGAGTCCAGTCTATTGCGGGTTTGGTCGCCCCGCACACCAAGAAAGAAATGTTATCTTTCCTTGGTATGATAAATTACTGTAGACAATGGATTCTTGATTGCTTTTACTATTGACAATGTTTTGAGGCAAGCCACTCTGGAAGAAAATCCAGATTTGATTAAATGGTCTTCTGAAATGTACAATGCATTTGATTGTCTGAAATGTTCGCTCATGTCGAGTCCAGGGCTGGGCCTCCCTGACTATAATATGCCCTTCCACATGTTTGCACGCCAAAATTGTAAAACCATGGCGGGTGTACTGACACAAGAAAACGGAGGCAAGTTGCGTCCTTGTGTGTTTTTCTCAAAGGTAATGCCCACCTCTGTCCAGGGGATGCCGGCATGTCTGCGTTCTCTTGCAGCCTGTGCTATGATGGTAGAGTCGGCAAATTCTTTCACAATGTGACATTACACCATTTTGCACACCACTCATGATGTTGTAGGCCTACTCAAGGACATCCGCACTCAACACAGCAGGCAGCTGAGCTTATTGCACTCACTAGGACATGTATTCTACATGCTGATAGACCTGTCACCATTCATACTGAGAGTAGGTACACACATGGGGTAGTGTGGGACCATGGTATGATCTGGCAGAGGAGAGGATTTACGGCAGCAGATGGTAAGGATCATGTCTCACAGGGCAATGCGCTGGCAGTTAAGATGGCGAAATGAGTTGCCAAAAGCAACCTCACAGGTTTGTATAACCATTGGGAGATGCCATGTTTGGCATCTCCAACCCCTGAGATGCTGCAAATACTTACTGATCTTCAGTGGTATGTCACTGAACAGGAACAGCAGGACTGGTGTTATCCAGTATTGCAGAAAAATCCTGAGATAGGATTAGTCTGCGAAGAGGGGAAGTTATGCATTCCCCAACACAGTGCTTCCATCTTAAGTAGCACATTTCCACAGAGTAGGACATAAACAGCATTGAGATACTCATGGGTAGGCCTTTCCCCACACCATGGGCAAGACGCCCCCTGGTGGTGCAGGAAGGGGACTTGGACCTGATCAGAGAGAAGTACTAATCTGATCAAAGTCCTCAGTAAAACTGAAGAAAAAGTTGTTTGTAAGTCTCCTTCTCTTTCACAGGAATCAACCCGTCCATTCCGGATAGGCAACCAGGTGATGATCAAGATCTTAAAGAAGGGAAAGGAACCAGGAAGTTTCACCTACGGACAACCCACCGAGGTAGTCGCGATCACCAGAACAGCGGTCCTCACTGAACAATCGCCCACGTGGATCCACGCCACAAGGATTAAGTTGGTGAAGAAAAGAGAGGTACTAACGGAGGCAGACAGCCTTGACCTCGAAGAAGATACAGAAGGGGTACTAACGGAGGCAGACAGCCTTGACCCCCAACGAGATGACGCAGTCGGGAAATTCCTCGAGATGGCTGAGATGTAGTGCCTTAATAATTGTAATTTTGTGTCTCCTACTTACTGTCCCATGGCTGTGGAACAGACAGATATACCTGGAAACAGAATGCAGAGGGGAAGACAGTCTATGCAAGACAAAGGAGAACTTATGGCTGTACCTGGCCAAAACTCTGAACTTAACTGACTTTTGTCTCCAAACCACTTTATCGGCATCTAACATTTTGGAGACATGTCTGGTAGCAGTCCCCACCCCACTAGACGTATGGACGGGGCTCCTACGTTCCCAATGGAACGACACCGACTTGGAGGATCATGATGTTAAATATGGATATGTAAATCCTTATCATGCTTGTTATGACTGTCCTACATATGAGAATCTGCAGAGTAATATGATAGAAGTAATTACAGGTCTTGTCACAGCAGCAGAAATATGTTATAACTTCACCTGTGATGAGACACTATTGCCTCCCTGCATACAAGCAAAAATGCAGAATAAGATTAAGCCAAATATTTGTGATAGAGATTTAGGTAGTTGTAAAAAGATAATATCAGGAAAGAATATGCAATGTAATATTACAAAAACAGTACCATCCCTAGACAAACATGTACCTCTACCAGCAGGATGGGTATTGGCCTGTGGGAATACTAGTTACACATACATACCGGCCAATATTACAGAGGGACCCTGTACAATAGCCAGGCTGACATTAGCAATGATACCACTATTTCCAGCAATGCAGACACGACACACGAGTGACACTTTCCTACAGTTACCAGAAAATTGTGATTATAATGTGAATCTCCTCTCTAGATCAGAATATATGAGTTTAGGGGTATCTTTGATAGGAGTACCAGGGTTGGCCATATATAACCACAGGACAATATCAAAACTTGCCTGTTTTATGGTAAAACAGATAAATGTCACTAGTGCAGTTCTGCAAGATATGCTGCTGGATATACAATCGTATGAAAAGGCTATCTTGCAGAATAGGGCAACTATTGACTATTTATTGCTCCAACATGGTGTAGGATGCTCAGCGTTCGCAGGGATGTGTTGTTTCAATTTATTAGATCACTCCCGTGGAATAAAAGATAAAATAGGCCAATTAGAGGAGATGAGGAAACATATAAAACAGGATGTTGACCAAGGTTGGTGGGACTGGCTTTTTGGCTGAATACCTGACTTTGGTCAAATAAGATATGTTTTAGGAGTGGTACTCGCCGTGGTCGCTGCAATAGTGGGTCTCTGCTGTTGTCTGTAGTGTGTGCCCTCCCTTCTAGCCATATGTCAAAAAGGTGGCCGAAAGAGGGGTACACTCAACATTCCTCTATACTCCGGTAGAGGTAGAAGAGGCAAACACAACCTCAACAAAGCCTGAGGATTATACTGCTGAAGGGTATATGGAATACCTAAAGGCTTATAAGCAAACCAAGGAAGAGCAGAGAAAGAACCATATAGTATAAGGTATATATATAAGGTTCTAAGAGGGGATTTGATGGGATATATGTGACTCCATTTTGTCTCATTTAGCCACGTGTATTACATTTGGTTAGTACACTACAAAACCTCCCTCCCCCCTATGGAATGTGAGACACTTCCTTAAACTGTTTCATGAAATCCATACATGTTGAAAGTATGAACAGCCTTCTAGCCATAAAAGGACATCTGACTCAAGTGTCTGCTAGCCTATGTGTATATACCTGATTGGTCAAATGCTGTTACTAGGAGTCAGCTATGATGTTAATGCAGAGCTTATGTGTGACCATACTATTGGTCAAATACTAATGCTAACATATGATTGGATGTAAAGGAAGCTCAACCCCCTCTATTAAAACTGTTTGCCAGCTGTGAATAAACCAGAATGGATCAGAGAAAGACACGTGTTTTTGGTCTCCATCTAATTCATTCTCCCGGTACCGGTAAGGCTTAATTCAAGCTGGCCACTGAAATCATGTGTTAGGGACACACCGTTAGGGAAGAGAGTAAAATTTTCCTTACAGTCTGTAACATGGATAGAGTTGCTGTGGAAAGAACACCCCCCCCCCCTCCCCTGAGAAAGAACACCCCGCCTGAGAAAGGACACACCCCCTGAGAAAGGACACACCTCCTGAGTTGCCAGCAGGTTCCATGTGAGGTCCAGGGCTGGATCTAGCTTTCTTAGAAAAAGATTGCCATGCACTATATGGTGTCTGATTTAAAAAAAAATTACATCAGTTATGGAATAACCTCTTTAAAGAAGCACTCCCACAAAAAGATATTCTCTGACCTGTTAGAAAGGTACATGATATAAACTGTAGTGACGGTATTCTTCTTACCATTGACTGTATTTGTGATTTATAACCTCCCTTCTGATCCTCAGCTGTGTCATGTGACTAACACTCTGACTGATGGACAGGAAGCCCGTTTCTTTATGTATTCCTATGGGAGCCTCTGTGTCAGTCTCATTGGAATTAATAGAGAAGTAACTGACTTTCTATCCTGTGTCAGTTGGAGATCAGAGTGTTGGTCATGTGACACAGCTGAGGATCAGAAGGGAGGTTATTAATCACAAATACAGTCACTGGCAAGAAGATTACCTTCACTACAGTTTACATCATGTACCTTTCTAACAGGTTAGAATTTATTTTTTTTTGTGGGAGGCAACTATCACTAGAGGGCAGCACTGCCATGAAGGTGGGGTACTTGTCTGTACAGTGGTTAGGTAGGTGGTATGTGTCACATCCACATGGTGTCAGGACCCAAGGTTTCCAGCAGAACATTGCCCAGAGCATCACACCTGCCTCCGCCGACTTGTCGTCCTCCCATAGTGCATCCTGGTGCCATCTGCTCTTCAGGTAAGTGGCACACATGCACCTGGGCATCCACATGATGTAACATGATTCATCAGATCAGGCCACCATCTTCCAGTATTCCAAGGTCTTTTTCTGATGCTCACATGCAGCGTTGGGCTGAAGTCCCTTGGGTCAACCACAGGAAATGATTCTGAGAGCCCACCCTCTGTGTATACAGGACCTTAAAGGGGTATTCCAGTAGGTACAAGTTATCCCCTATCCTGTGGATAACTATCAGATTGGTGGGGGTCCAACCGCTGGGACCCCCACCGATCACGAGAACGGGGGCTCCGTAGCCCCTTACTGCTCCCCTAAAATGTCGGAGAGGCCGGTCACACATGTGAGTGGCTGCTCCATTCATTTCTTAGGAGTTCTGGAGGTAGCCAAGTACATCGCTTGGCAATCTCCGGAACTCCCATAGAAATGAATGGGGATAATCTGTACCGATCGGAATACCCCTTTAAGGGCCCTGTTTTATGGGCGCCCATGACCCTATCGCTAGTTCACCCGTTGTCCTACCTTGGACTATTTATGGAAAGCACAAACCTCTTCATACCAGGACCACCCCTCAAGACCTGGCATTTTGGAGATGCTCTGACCCCAATCATCTAGCCAGGATCCTTACACGTGGTTTTATTGTTATGGCTGATGGGTTTATGTAGCTTCTACTGATTTATGATTATTTTTTTTTGTGTTTTCCTCCTGAATGCAACCATTAAAACAAAGCTCACATTTCGAGATGCTGCGTTGAACGTTCATGTTATTCACCGCGCCCTTGAAAAGTGAATATCAGAAATATGAACCCTTGGCATCCAGCTGAAATGCGAGCCGGCGTTAACAATAGCAGAATTCCATCTACGCTGATATTTTATATAACACAAAGGAAAAACCCAGCGTTCAATAACGTTCTGGAGGTCGTTAAAATGTTGCCCATAACAACCGTTTCGCTTTAGAATCTCGTTAGGAACGTTTTATGTTTCGTCACATGATGCATGCAGATGTAAATGTCTGCCATCACTTCTCAGAACGTGTTTTATGTGGTTATAAATACATGGCTCCAAAAAATAGCGCCACGCTCATCCACAGGTTGTGTGTGGTACTGCAGAGGTTCACGCCGATGCTTCCTGGTAGGGATGGCAGGTTATTCTTCATTGGTCTTGTTGACTCCTCTTCAATCATAGTGTTTATTATCCATTTTGATCTCATCACAAAAAATAATTTTTATTCGTGCACCATATTGTATTTGCTGAGAAGCTTGGATTTTACTAGAAGATGTTTGTGGTTTTCGAACTACTTTTTTTCCTTGCAGATCTGATGACAGTTTTTTTGCTTTTTTTCTTCACCGTGCAGCGGCACAGTCAGGGTGGTATCTCTGCTGGAGGTCCACGATAGCCTGTCCACTGTAGCCTGTCCTCTATAGCCTGTCCTCTATAGCCTGTCCACTATAGCCTGTCCACTATAGCCTGTCCTCTATAGCCTGTCCTCTATAGCTTGTCCACTATAGCATGTCCACTATAGCTTGTCCACTATAGCATGTCCACTATAGCCTGTCACAAAACAATAACAAGCACAGGTGCACTCTGCAGTAATACTAAATCCTCAAACTGATTTTAAAATTGAGAGATTAGTCAACATGTCCTACGGTGTAGAACATGTCTAAGCCCGGACACCGCGACAAGGTTTCTCAAGTAGCCCGGGACCCTACACTCTCCTACCTGAGCCGTATGGGCGATACCAGGAGCCAGTGGGCATGTTGACTAATCTCTCAATTTTAAAATCAGTTTGAGGATTTAGTATTACTGCAGAGTGCACCTGTGTTTGTTATTGTTTTGTTATATTGTTATATTAATTATTACATCCGCACTTGTTACCTTGTGTAGGATGTCTATTGTGGTACTTGTGGTTCGCCGCGGGCATCCTCCATTGTATGCATTTTGCTGGGGATTGCCATTAGCAACGGGCCACAAGTGCAGGATTTTCTCCCCTATATATATGCACAACTGCATGTGGGTTTGAAGCACCTCCTGCTAATGCCAACCTGTCTTCTTAGCCTGTCCACTATAGCCTGTCCACTATAGCCTGTCCACTATAGCCTGTCCACTATAGCCTGTCCACTATAGCCTGTCCACTATAGCCTGTCCTTTTTTAGCCTGTCCTCTGTAGCCTGTCCTCTATAGCCTGTCCCCTGTAGCCTGTCCTCTATAGCCTGTCCACTATAGCCTGTCCACTATAGCCTGTCCACTATAGCCTGTCCTTTGTAGCCTGTCCTCTGTAGCCTGTCCACTATAGCATGTCCACTATAGCATGTCCTCTATAGCCTGTCCTCTATAGCCTGTCCCCTATAGCCTGTCCCCTATAGCATGTCCTTTATAGCCTGCTCTCTATAGTCTGTCCACTATAGCCTGTCCACTATAGTCTGTCCACTATAGTCTGTCCACTATAGCTTGTCCACTATAGCCTGTCCACTATAGTCTGTCCACTATAGCCTGTCCTCTATAGCATGTCCACTATAGCATGTCCACTATAGCCTGTCCTTTGTAGCCTGTCCTCTGTAGCCTGTCCTCTATAGCCTGTCCCCTATAGCCTGTCCCCTATAGCCTGTCCCCTGTAGCCTGTCCACTATAGTCTGTCCACTATAGCCTGTCCTCTATAGCCTGTCCACTATGGCCTGTCCACTATAGCCTGTCCTCTGTAGCCTGTCCTCTGTAGCCTGTCCACTATAGCCTCTCCTCTATAGCCTGTCCTCTATAGCCTGTCCTCTATAGCCTGTCCTCTATAGCCTGTCCTTTATAGCCTGTCCTCTATAGCCTGTCCTCTATAGCCTGTCCCCTATAGTCTGTCCCCTATAGCCTGTCCTTTATAGCCTGCTCTCTATAGCCTGCTCTCTATAGCCTGTCCACTATAGCCTGTCCACTATAGTCTGTCCACTATAGCTTGTCCACTATAGCCTGTCCACTATAGCCTGTCCACTATAGCCTGTCCACTATAGTCTGTCCACTATAGCCTGTCCTCTATAGCCTGTCCACTATAGCATGTCCACTATAGCCTGTCCTCTATAGCCTGTCCACTATAGTCTGTCCACTATAGCCTGTCCTCTATAGCATGTCCACTATAGCCTGTCCACTATAGCATGTCCACTATAGCCTGTCCTCTATAGCCTGTCCACTATAGCCTGTCCTCTATAGCATGTCCACTATAGCATGTCCACTATAGCCTGTCCTTTATAGCCTGTCATCTGTAGCCTGTCCCCTATAGCCTGTCCCCTGTAGCCTGTCCACTATAGCCTGTCCACTGTAGCCTGTCCACTGTAGCCTGTCCACTGTAGCCTGTCCACTGTAGCCTGTCCTCTGTAGCCTGTCCTCTGTAGCCTGTCCTCTGTAGCCTGTCCTCTGTAGCCTGTCCTCTGTAGCCTGTCATCTGTAGCCTGTCATCTATAGCCTGTCATATATAGCCTGTCCACTATAGTCTGTCCACTATAGTCTGTCCACTGTAGCCTGTCCACTATAGCCTGTCCACTATAGCCTGTCCACTATAGCCTGTCCACTGTAGCCTGTCCACTGTAGCCTGTCCTCTGTAGCCTGTCCTCTGTAGCCTGTCCACTATAGCCTGCCCTCTATAGCCTGCCCTCTATAGCCTGCCCTCTATAGCCTGTCCTTTATAGCCTGTCCTTTATAGCCTGTCCTCTATAGCCTGCCCACTATAGTCTGTCCACTGTAGCCTGTCCACTGTAGCCTGTCCACTGTAGCCTGTCGTGTATAGCCTGCCCACTATAGTCTGTCCAGAGTAGAAGATCTTGTGCCTCATGGGAAAGTTACACTGGTGCAGAAGGATGGAGACAGATATAGCAGAGCCGGAGAACTGGAATGGTGGAATGTAGACCTAATGAAGCAGAGTTGAATTGGAGTAGTGGGGTTGAGGTCATGGTGCAGCTGGGTTGATGCAGCGATGTAGCAGGGCTGAGGTGGTGGAACCGAGCTGATACTGCAGAGCTAAAGCAGTGGAGATTAACTTCATAATTCACGGAGAAGGGGGGGAGGTGTGTAAAAGCGTATAAAACTGCAAATTTTATTTATATACACTAAAAACAGGGGAAACAGGAGTGAGAACCTAATGAAAAATTCCCTATATGGAACAGTGCGACTAACTGACGCTCAGGAGACTTGAACACATAAGCCATGAGCGACAAGGGTTGGCTAGAGTTAGGTATTGGACAAATAACTTCGCCACCCACTTCTGCCAACAGGGGAATGTATTTGTGCTCAACTGGTGAACAACAGAGATGGACTGGGACAATAAAATGGCCCTGGACTTCAGCCAGACCGGCCCACTTTATTTTTCCCAAACACACTCGAAAAAAAACATAAGTAAAAACATTCCACTGTAAGTATAAACAGGTTTTACTTATGGGGGGATCTGTGGATGACACTTATGGGGGGGGTCTGTGGATGACACTTATGGGGGGTCGTCTGTGAATGGCGCTGTTATGGAGGGGATCTGTGAATGGCACTGTTATGGAGGGGATCTGTGAATGGCACTTTTATGGAGGGGATCTGTGGATGGCACTGTTATGGAGGGGATCTGTGGATGGCACTGTTATGGAGGGGATCTGTGGATGGCACTGTTATGGAGAGGATCTGTGGATGGCACTGTTATGGAGGGGATCTGTGGATGGCACTGTTATGGGGGGATCTGTGGATGGCACTGTTATAGAGGGGGATCTGTGGATGACACATACCGTATATAGCATCTTATGCTATGTGTCATCCACAGATACCCCTCCATAACAGTGCCATTCACAGATACCCTCCATAACAGTGCCATCCACAGATCCCCCCCATAACAGTCATCCACAGATCCCCCCATAATAGTGTCATCCACAGATCCCCCCATAACAGTGTCATCCACAGATCCCCTCCATAACAGTGTCATCCACAGATCCCCCTCCATAATGGTGCCATCCACAGATCCCCCCCATAAGTGTCATCCACAGACCCCCCCCCCCATAAGTGTCATCCACATGACAGACCCCCCCCATAACAGTGCCATCCACGGATCCCCCTCCCTATAACAGTGCCGTCATCCATAGATCCCCCTCCCCGCCACTCACAGTAGTATACATTAATAAATCGGTATCCTGCAGGCTGCAGACAGTAACTTTAATTTTAACACAGCGCTCATCTCTTTACTACCTTACATTCAGCTCCCGCCTCCAGCCTCCAGTAACAAGTGCGGGCGGCAGCGCTCACTCACTGACGTCACGCGCCTGCGCCGCCTAGTGTGAGGAGCAGGCGTGTGACGTCAGTGAGTGAGCGCCGCCCCCACACTGCCTGCTGTTACTGGAGCTTTACCCCCCTGATGGCGGCCCTGGCCGGCCCATAATTCGATCGGCCCACCGGGATTCTCCCGGTACTCCCGATGGCCAGTCCATCGCTGGTGAACAATAACCTCCACAACGCTCAGGTGGGTGTGATATTGTTAGCACGCCACTTGGCGCCGCTTCCTCTTCAAACAGCTGATCGGCAGTGGTCCCGGGTGTTGGACCCCCACCAATCAGATATTGATTACCTATACTGAGGATAGGCAATCAATATATATGGCTGGACAACCACTTTAATATTTATGTTTTTTAATTGGTGACCTGCAGCATGCACTGTGCAATGTTACATTTCAGCAGCAGCAGCAGAGGAGGAGGTACATTGAAATGAGCTTTCTAGCTGGACTCCTAAAATTCACTCATTATAACAGACAGGAAAACTTTCCAAAAGGAGTATACAGTCATACATGGATTTTCAAAGTAAATACAGCAGCCAGATCAGGTCTATGAGAGCTATGCAATAGTGCCAGCAGCAATGCCCTGTGATCACACAATCGCTGGGTGTCCCTGGGCATGGTAGAGTTGCTGGTTATTAGCAGACCCAGAGCAGCTCTATCTGTGACTGGTGACAGGACAGGGGGTTGTTTTCCTCTGTAACCACTCAGTTATATTGGAAAACTGTAAAATAATTTTTTTAAAAAGGATATATAAAGAGTGAATGCCCCCCAGGGGTCTGTTATGACCTCACGTAGAACATATTATGGAAAAATGTATATACAAAAATAAGTAAAAAATAAAAAAATTAAAAAGTAAAATTCTAATAAAACAATAACAACACAAACCACCAAATACCAAATATAGTGTTTAGCTGTCTCCATCAGTCCCATAGAAATGAATGAAATGGCACCACTACTGCTCTACCATTTATACAGGAGGTGTATAGGGGCATACCTTTGAACCTTGGGACAACCCCTGTAATGTTTTTAATCATCTTTTTTCAAGGGAAAATTATGCTTATTAAAGGGGTTTTCTGCTCAGGATCCTTTAAAGCAGGCATGCTCAACCTGCGGCCCTCCAGCTGTTGCAAAACTACAACTCCCACAATGCCCTGCTGATAGCTGTAGGCTGTTCAGGCATGCTGGGAGTTGTAGTTTTGCAACAGCTGGAGGGCCGCAGGTTGAGCATGCTTGCTTTAAAGTAACCATTTATAAAGGTCACTTTAATTTTGTAATGTTTATCTTTTACCTTATTGCTTTTATCCCCTGTTCCGGGCTGTGGTCACATGACCATGTCTACGCAGCTCTTTCTTATTTCCTGTAATGTTATGTCCATGGGTGGAGCAGTGATAGGGGTGTAATATGTAACTAGCTGGGTGGGAGGAGCTATAAACTAGCTGGGAGGTGTCAGGGGCGGGGCTAGTGCTTTGGACAAAAATTGTGATAAGATAAAATTCTGTCTGTCTGCAGCCACCACTAGGGGCAGCTTGTGCATTGAGCTGAAGGATAAACCAGTATGCTCCCCCTAGTGGTGGCTGCGGGTAGTGTGATTTTATCATGTAACTCTGCAGATTTGGAGCTATAATGCTCTGACTGATATCTATTAAGAAATTAGAACAGAATTATGAGCCTGGATTAGATCTGAATTTAGATTATATTTGGATTTTGATTAAAATTTATATTGTTGGTCAAGTGTGGACATTTACTCCAAGCTTTCTGTCTGACTATTGAACAAGCCTGTGTAGCACGGATAGACAGTTTATTGTATAGCAGGTGATGCTCCCTGTGGCTGCAATATTATTTGATATGCTATTTCAGTATATATTGTATTGTTCTGCCTGCATGCCTTTTATATAATGTGGACATGTCACGGATGAAGTTAGCAGATAGCTGGAACATATAAATAAACGAGCGACTGGCTTGATCCCAAACTAAGGAGCTTATAGGTGAGCCTTATAAAACCCTAAGAGCTCTCCCTGACTGCTATGCACATGCAAGGGTCTGTATGGTAGACGATTGCATGCCCTCGTACCTAATACTGTTTGACACCTGAAAACCCTATAATAGTGAGGGGACACGACCACCGGCTCCCTGCACTTAATACGGACAGAGTCAGGGTCACCTAGAATCAAGCCAGCAAGGAAACACAATAAAGTAAAAGACTTATCTGTACAAACAGCAGAAGCAGCCTCCAGCAGTGAACACCTCATCCAGGAAGTAGTATAAACCGCAAAGTGAGGCAGTATGGGAGGGATTATAAAGGAAAAAGATTAGTCGAAATAAGTGACACCTGGCAGAAGGAAAGGAGATGAGAAAGTGAAACCAAAACAAAGAACATCATACAAGAGGTAGAGAAAAACATCTGCCAGAACTTCTCACAGAACTGGCAGTTACAGTACCCCTCCCTCTACGGGTGGACTCCGGACACTCAGAGCCCACCTTCTCAGGATGAGACCTATGGAAAGCCCTGATGAGACGAGTGGCCTTAACCACCTCAGCCCCCAGTGCTTAAACACCCTGAAAGACCAGGCCACTTTTTACACTTCTGACCTACACTACTTTCACCATTTATTGCTCGGTCATGCAACTTACCACCCAAATGAATTTTACCTCCTTTTCTTCTCACTAATAGAGCTTTCATTTGGTGGTATTTCATTGCTGCTGACATTTTTACTTTTTTTGTTATTAATCGAAATTTAACGATTTTTTTGCAAAAAAATGACATTTTTCACTTTCAGTTGTAAAATTTAGCAAAAAAAACGACATCCATATATAAATTTTGCTCTAAATTTATTGTTCTACATGTCTTTGATAAAAAAAAAATGTTTGGGTAAAAAAAAAATGGTTTGGGTAAAAGTTATAGCGTTTACAAACTATGGTACAAAAATGTGAATTTCCGCTTTTTGAAGCAGCTCTGACTTTCTGAGCACCTGTCATGTTTCCTGAGGTTCTACAATGCCCAGACAGTACAAACACCCCACAAATGACCCCATTTCGGAAAGTACACACCCTAAGGTATTCGCTGATGGGCATAGTGAGTTCATAGAACTTTTTATTTTTTGTCACAAGTTAGCGGAAAATGATGATTTTTTTTTTTTTTCTTACAAAGTCTCATATTCCACTAACTTGTGACAAAAAATAAAAACTTCCATGAACTCACTATGCCCATCACGAAATACCTTGGGGTCTCTTCTTTCCAAAATGGGGTCACTTGTGGGGTAGTTATACTGCCCTGGCATTCTAGGGGCCCAAATGTGTGGTAAGGAGTTTGAAATCAAATTCTGTAAAAAATGACGAGTGAAATCCGAAAGGTGCTCTTTGGAATGTGGGCCCCTTTGCCCACCTAGGCTGCAAAAAAGTGTCACACATCTGGTATCTCCGTATTCAGTAGAAGTTGGGGAATGTGTTTTGGGGTGTCATTTTACATATACCCATGCTGGGTGAGATAAATATCTTGGTCAAATGCCAACTTTGTATAAAAAAAATGGGAAAAGTTGTCTTTTGCCAAGATATTTCTCTCACCCAGCATGGGTATATGTAAAAAGACACCCCAAAACACATTCCCCAACTTCTACTGAATACGGAGATACCAGATGTGTGACACTTTTTTGCAGCCTAGGTGGGCAAAGGGGCCCATATTCCAAAGAGCACCTTTCGGATTTCACTCGTCATTTTTTACAGAATTTGATTTCAAACTCCTTACCACACATTTGGGCCCCTAGAATGCCAGGGCAGTATAACTACCCCACAAGTGACCCCATTTTGGAAAGAAGAGACCCCAAGGTATTCGCTGATGGGCATAGTGAGTTCATGGAAGTTTTTATTTTTTGTCACAAGTTAGTGGAATATGAGACTTTGTATGAAAAAAAAAAAAAAATCATCATTTTCCACTAACTTGTGACAAAAAATAAAAAATTCTAGGAACTCGCCATGCCCCTCACGGAATACCTTGGGGTGTCTTCTTTCCAAAATGGGGTCACTTGTGGGGTAGTTATACTGCCCTGGCATTTTCCAGGGGCCCTAATGTGTGGTAAGTAGGTAAATGACCAGTGAAATCCAAAAGGTGCTCTTTGGAATATGGGCCCCTTTGCCCACCTAGGCTGCAAAAAAGTGCCACACATGTGGTATCTCCGTACTCACGAGAAGTTGGGGAATGTGTTTTGGGGTGTCTTTTTACATATACCCATGCTGGGTGAGAGAAATATCTTGGCAAAAGACAACTTTTCCCATTTTTTTATACAAAGTTGGCATTTGACCAAGATATTTATCTCACCCAGCATGGGTATATGTAAAATGACACCCCAAAACACATTCCCCACCTTCTCCTGAGTACGGAGATACCAGATGTGTGACACTTTTTTGCAGCCTAGGTGGGCAAAGGGGCCCATATTCCAAAGAGCACCTTTCGGATTTCACTCGTCATTTTTTACAGAATTTGATTTCAAACTCCTTACCACACATTTGGGCCCCTAAAATACCAGGGCATTATACCTACCCCACAAGTGACCCCATTTTGGAAAGAAGAGACCCCAAGGTATTCGCTGATGGGCATAGTGAGTTCATGGAAGTTTTTATTTTTTGTCACAAGTTAGTGGAATATGAGACTTTGTATGAAAAAAAAAAAAATCATCATTTTCCACTAACTTGTGACAAAAAATAAAAAATTCTAGGAACTCGCCATGCCCCTCACGGAATACCTTGGGGTGTCTTCTTTCCAAAATGGGGTCACTTGTGGGGTAGTTATACTGCCCTGGCATTTTCCAGGGGCCCTAATGTGTGGTAAGTAGGTAAATGACCAGTGAAATCCGAAAGGTGCTCTTTGGAATATGGGCCCCTTTGCCCACCTAGGCTGCAAAAAAGTGTCACACATCTGGTATCTCCGTACTCGGGAGAAGTTGGGGAATGTGTTTTGGGGTGTCTTTTTACATATACCCATGCTGGGTGAGAGAAATATCTTGGCAAAAGACAACTTTTCCCATTTTTTTATACAAAGTTGGCATTTGACCAAGATATTTATCTCACCCAGCATGGGTATATGTAAAATGACACCCCAAAACACATTCCCCAACTTCTCCTGAGTACGGCGATACCAGATGTGTGACACTTTTTTGCAGCCTAGATGCGCAAAGGGGCCCAAATTCCTTTTAGGAGGGCATTTTTAGACATTTGGATACCAGACTTCTTCTCACGCTTTGGGGCCCCTAGAATGCCAGGGCAGTATAAATACCCCACATGTGACCCCATTTTGGAAAGAAGACACCCCAAGGTATTCAATGAGGGGCATGGCGAGTTCATAGAAATTTTTTTTTTTTGGCACAAGTTAGCGGAAATTGATATTTTTTATTTTTTTCTCACAAAGTCTCCCGTTCCGCTAACTTGGGACAAAAATTTCAATCTTTCATGGACTCAATATGCCCCTCACGGAATACCTGGGGGTGTCTTCTTTCCGAAATGGGGTCACATGTGGGGTATTTATACTGCCCTGGCATTCTAGGGGCCCTAAAGCGTGAGAAGAAGTCTGGAATATAAATGTCTAAAAAATTTTACGCATTTGGATTCCGTGAGGGGTATGGTGAGTTCATGTGAGATTTAATTTTTTGTCACAAGTTAGTGGAATATGAGACTTTGTAAGAAAAAAAAATAATAATTCCGCTAACTTGGGCCAAAAAAATGTCTGAATGGAGCCTTACAGGGGGGTGATCAATGACAGGGGGGTGATCAATGACAGGGGTGGTGATCAATGACAGGGGGGTGATCAATGACAGGGGGGTGATCAATGACAGGGGGGTGATCAATGACAGGGGGGTGATCAATGACAGGGGGGTGATCAGGGAGTCTATATGGGGTGATAACCACAGTCATTGATCACGCCCGTGTAAGGCTTCATTCAGACGTCCGTATGCGTTTTGCGGATCCGATCCATCTATCAGTGGATCCGTAAAAATCATGCGGACATCTGAATGGAGCTTTACAGGGGGGTGATCAGGGAGTCTATATGGGGTGATCACCACAGTCATTGATCATGCCCCTGTAAGGCTTCATTCAGACGTCCGGATGCGTTTTGCGGATCCGATCCATCTATCAGTGGATCCGTAAAAATCATGCGGACGTCTGAATGGAGCTTTACAGGGGGGTAATCAATGACAGGGGGGTGATCAATGACAGGGGGGTGATCAGGGAGTCTATATGGGGTGATAACCACAGTCATTGATCATGCCCCTGTAAGGCTTCATTCAGACGTCCGGATGCGTTTTGCGGATCCGATCCATCTATCAGTGGATCCGTAAAAATCATGCGGACGTCTGAATGGAGCTTTACAGGGGGGTAATCAATGACAGGGGGGTGATCAATGACAGGGGGGTGATCAGGGAGTCTATATGGGGTGATAACCACAGTCATTGATTATGCCCCTGTAAGGCTTCATTCAGACGTCCGGATGCGTTTTGCGGATCCGATCCATCTATCAGTGGATCCGTAAAAATCATGCGGACATCTGAATGGAGCTTTACAGGGGGGTGATCAGGGAGTCTATATGGGGTGATCACCACAGTCATTGATCATGCCCCTGTAAGGCTTCATTCAGACGTCCGGATGCGTTTTGCGGATCCGATCCATCTATCAGTGGATCCGTAAAAATCATGCGGACATCTGAATGGAGCTTTACAGGGGGTTGATCAATGACAGGGGGGTAATCAATGACAGGGGGGTGATCAGGGAGTCTATATGGGGTGATCAGGGGCTAATAAGGGGTTAATAAGTGACGGGGGGGGGGGGTGTAGTGTAGTGTAGTGGTGCTTGGTGCTACTTTACTGAGCTACCTGTGTCCTCTGGTGGTCGATCCAAACAAAGGGGACCACCAGAGGACCAGGTAGCAGGTATATTAGACGCTGTTATCAAAACAGCGTCTAATATACCTGTTAGGGGTTAAAAAAAACACATCTCCAGCCTGCCAGCGAACGATCGCCGCTGGCAGGCTGGAGATCAACTCTCTTACCTTCCGTTCCTGTGAGCGCGCGCGCCTGTGTGCGCGCGTTCACAGGAAATCTCGCGTCTCGCGAGATGACGCGTATATGCGTCCACTCGGAATGAATCAACCACCTCCAGGACGCGTCTGTGCGTACAGCGGTCCGGAGGTGGTTAATGTCCGCCACTGGGACCCACATCCTCTCCTCAGGACCATAACCCTCCCAATGAACGAGGTACTGAAGAGAACCGCAGATAATGCGAGAATCCACAATCCTAGAGACCTGAAATTTAAGATTACCATCAACAATAATCGGAGGAGGCGGCAAAGAGGAGGGTACAGTGGGTTGGACATAAGGTTTTAATAGGGACTTGTGAAAAACATTATGGATCTTCCAAGTCTGAGGAAGATCAAGAGGGAAGGCAATGGGATTGATGAGGGACAAGATCTTGTAAGGCCCAATAAACTTAGGACCCAAACTTCCAGTTTGATATTCTTTGTAGACAACCACACCAGATCACCAACATTCAGGTCCGGACCAGGCACACGTCTCTTATCCGCCACGCGCTTATATCTCTCACTCATCCTCTTCAGATTACCCTAAATCTTTTGCCAAATAAATGACAAAGACAAAAAAAATCTCTCCTCATCAGGTAAACCAGAAGACCCCTCTCCAGAGAATGTCCCAAACTGCGGATGAAACCCATATGCACCAAAAAATGGTGACTTATCAGAGGACTCCTGGCGACAGTTATTTAAAGCAAACTCAGCAAGGGACAAAAAAGAACACCAATCCTCCTGATTCTCCGCCACAAAACAGCGCAGATATGTCTCCAGATTCTGATTGACGCGTTCGGTCTGACCATTCGACTGCGGGTGAAAAGCAGAAGAGAACGACAACCGAACCTCCAAGCGAGAACAGAAGGCCTTCCAGAATCTGGAAACAAATTGTGTGCCCCTATCAGAAACGATGTCTGAAGGAATGCCATGCAATTTAACAATATGATCAACAAACGCTTGCGCCAGCGTCTTAGCATTGGGTAACCCAGGAAAGGGAATGAAATGTGCCATTTTGCTAAAACGGTCCACTACCACCAGAATCACAGTCTTCCCCGAGGAACGAGGCAGGTCCGTAATGAAGTCCATGGACAGATGCGTCCAAGGACGGGAAGGAATGGGTAACGGGAGGAGAGAACCCGATGGCCGTGAATGAGGGACCTTGGCACGAGCGCAGGTCTCGCAGGCTGCCACAAAACCCTCAACCGTCTTACGAAGAGCCGGCCACCAGAATCTCCAAACAATGAGATCCACTGTGGCTCTACTCCCCGGGTGCCCAGCAAGGACAGTATCGTGGTGATCCTTAAAAACCTTGTGTCGTAAAGCGAGAGGCACAAACAACCTCCCAGGAGGACAAAGATCAGTAGCCTCTGCCTGGGCTGCCTGAACCTCTGCCTCCAAATCAGGATAAAGAGCAGAGACGACCACCCCTTCAGCCAAAATGGGACCCGGGTCTTCAAAGTTCCCCCCTCCCGGAAAACAACGTGACAGGGCATCTGCCTTCACATTTTTAACCCCAGGGCGGAACGTAACAACAAAATTAAACCTAGAAAAGAACAAAGACCATCTGGCCTGTCTCGGGTTCAGACACTTGGCCGATTCCAAGTAGGCCAGATTCTTATGGTCGGTAAACAAGGTAATAGGGTGTCTGGCTCCCTTTAACCAATGGCGCCATTCCTCAAAAGCTAATTTGATGGCCAACAACTCCCTATCTCCCACATCGTAATTTCTCTCTGCAGAGGAGAGTTTCCTTGAGAAAAAGGCACACGGTCGCAATTTGGCAGGAGAGGGACCCTGAGATAAGACCGCACCCACACCCACCTCAGAAGCATCCACCTCAACAATAAAAGGTAGAGAGACATCAGGTTGTACCAAAATGGGAGCGGAAGCAAAACTCTCTTTAATAATAGAAAAGGCTTTAAGCGCATCTACCGACCACGAGGAAAAATTCACCCCCTTTTTAGTCATATCAGTGAGTGGCTTAACAACAGAGGAATAATTCTAAATGAACTTTCTGTAATAATTGGCAAAACCCAAAAACCTCATCAGCGCCTTCTGATTCTCAGGAAGCTCCCAATCAAGCCACGCAAACACACATTTTTCCAGTTTAGCGTATAATTTATTCGTGGTCGCGTATAATTTAGGTGGTCCCGATGAGTCTTGAAATCAGGAGAAAAAATCTAAATGTCATCTAGATACACCAGTACAAATTTCCCCATTAAATGATAAAAAATGCTGTTCACAAAATGTTGAAAGACGGCCGGAGCATTCATCAAACCAAAGGGCATAACCAAATTCTCGAAATGACCCTCAGGGGTATTGAAGGCCGTCTTCCATTCGTCCCCTTCCCTGACCCTGACTAGGTTGTATGCCCCTCTAAAATACAATTTAGAAAAAACTTTAGCCCCAACAATCTGGTTAAACAGGTCCGGGATCAGAGGAAGCGGATTTGGGTCATGAATCGTGATACGGTTCAGCTCCCTGAAATCCAGACAAGGTCTTAAAGATAAGCAGTTAAGATGTCGCACTAGGGCAGGGGTGTCAAACTCAAATTCATCGGGGGGGCCGCATCAGCAGTTTGGTCACCCTCAAAGGGCCGGAAAACTTACAGTTACTTGGCTTGGCCCTTGGGGATCTCGGACGCCACTTCCACACTTTGGCCGGGGGCTCGGCGGAGCTGATGAGGTGTTTTATCCTAATGAGAAAGATTTCATAATAAGTATTTGGAGAAGGTGCAGAGGGATAGCAGAGCAGGGAGAGCCTTCTTTGTGGCCTCAGTAGATGCCCCTATAGTGCCCCCAATCATGTGCCAGTATTAACAGCCCCCCCCTGTGCCAGTAATAATAGCCCCCTATGCCAGTAATAGCAGCCCCCCTGTGCCAGTAATAACAGCCCCCAGTAATAACAGCCCCTCTGTGCCAGTAATAACAGCCCCCAATAATAAGAGCCCCTCTGTGTCAGTAATAACAGCCCCCAGTAATAACAGCCCCCCCTTTGCCAGTAATAACAGCCCCCCCTTTGCCAGTAATAACAGCCCCCCCTTTGCCAGTAATAACAGCTCCCCCTTTGCCAGTAATAACAGCCCCCCCTTTGCCAGTAATAACAG
The DNA here is from genome assembly GCF_905171765.1 of Bufo bufo. Classification (NCBI taxonomy): domain Eukaryota; kingdom Metazoa; phylum Chordata; class Amphibia; order Anura; family Bufonidae; genus Bufo; species Bufo bufo. The sequence continues at coordinate 32,613,450 of NC_053394.1, read as the reverse complement.
CCCCCCCTTTGCCAGTAACAACAGCCCCCGCCAGTAAAAGTATTGTACATTGTAAAAAAAAATTAAAAAAACACATACTTACCTCCATGTCAGTGATGCGATGCAGGCCTCTTCTGGCCTGTGTCCCACGCTGTACGGCTCAGGCAGCGCGATGACGTCATCGCTCCGCCTGCGCCGGCCTCTGATAGGCTGCCGGCCTAGTGCCTGCAGCCTATCAGAGGAAGGGAAAGGGACACGCCTCTCCCTCCCCTACCGCAGCACAGACATCTACAGTCATGTGAAAAAATTAGGACACCCTTTGAAAGCATGTGTTTTTTTTGTAACATTTTTAATAAATGGTTATTTCATCTCCGTTTCAACAATACAGAGAGATTAAAGTAATCCAACTAAACAAAGAAAACTGAAGAAAAGTCTTTTCAAGATCTTCTGTAAATGTCATTCTACAAAAATGCCTATTCTAACTGAGGAAAAAGATAGGACACCCTCACATGTATTCCCTCTTAAATTGGCTCAGATCTCACACAGGTATATCACACCAGGTGCACATAATTAGTAGATCGTTACTCTGCATGTTGAATGAGGCTTGCCCTATTTAAACCTCAGACATTTAGTTTGGTGTGCTCCTGACTGTTGAAGTGAGAGTGAGCACCATGGTGAGAGCAAAAGAGCTGTCAGAGGACTTCAGAAAAAAGATTGTAGCAGCCTATGAGTCTGGGAAGGGATTTAAAAAGATCTCAAAAGATTTTGAAATCAGCCATTCCACTGTCCGGAAGATAGTCTACAAGTGGAGGGCTTTCAAAACAACTGCCAACATGCCCAGGACTGGTCGCCCCAGCAAGTTCACCCCAAGAGCAGACCGCAAGATGCTAAAAGAGGTATCCAAAAACCCTAAAGTGTCATCTCGAGAACTACAGCAGGCTCTGGCTACTGTTGATGTAGAAGTACATGCCTCTACAATCAGAAAGAGACTGTACAAGTTTAACTTGCATGGGAGGTGTGCAAGGAGGAAACCTTTGCTTTCCAAGAGAAACATCGAGGCCAGACTGACATTTGCCAGCGATAAAGTTGACAAAGACCAGGACTTCTGGAATAATGTTCTTTGGACAGATGAGTCCAAAATTGAATTATTTGGACACAACAGCAGAGGACATGTTTGGCGTAAACCAAACACAGCATTCCAAGAAAAGAACCTCATACCAACTGTGAAGCATGGAGGTGGAAGTGTCATGGTTTGGGGCTGCTTTGCTGCAGCAGGACCTGGTCAGCTCACCATCATAGAATCCACGATGAATTCTACTGTGTATCAGAAGGTGCTTGAAGAACATGTGAGACCATCAGTTAGAAAATTAAAGCTGAAGCGGAACTGGACCATGCAACATGACAATGACCCAAAACATACTAGTAAATCAACCAAAGATTGGCTGAAAAAGAAGAAATGGAGAGTCCTGGAATGGCCAAGTCAAAGTCCAGATTTGAATCCCATTGAGATGCTGTGGGGTGACTTGAAAAGGGCTGTACGTGCAAGAAACCCCTCAAACATCTCACAGCTGAAAAAGTTCTGCATTGAGGAGTGGGGTAAAATTTCCTCAGACCGATGTCGAAGACTGGTAGATGGCTACAAGAACCGTCTCACTGCAGTTATTTCAGCCAAAGGAGGTAACACTCGCTATTAGGGGCAAGGGTGTCCTATCTTTTTCCTCAGTTAGAATAGGCATTTTTGTAGAATGACATTTACAGAAGATCTTAAAAAGACTTTTCTTCAGTTTTCTTTGTTTAGTCGGATTACTTTAATCTCTCTGTATTGTTGAAACGGAGATGAAATAACCATTTATTAAAAATGTTACAAAAAACCACATGCTTTCAAAGGGTGTCCTAATTTTTTCACAAGACTGTATATCGCTGTCCTGAGGACGGCGTCATACAGATGACTGGAGATGAGCACTTCCACAATGGAAGCGCTCATCTCCCTGTGCCCAGCCGCCGCCGCCAGCTCGCTCGCTGCGCGGGCCACATGACGAGGTCTGGCGGGCCGGATTCGGCCCGCGGGCCTTGTGTTTGACACCCGTGCACTAGGGAAACCTGGACACCAAAATAGGTGCACCTGTCCTCACTCGAATAAAAAGGGGGAAAATTGATAATTGTGGGCAGAGCACTCAAAGAAATCCGGGACCATGTGATTATACAGAAAATACACTTTTATTTGTTTATGCTATTGGTCAGCCATCAATAAAATCAGTAAAGGATAGCAGCATAGAGTGTAGACAAATATTGGACTCTATATGTAAACAATTAATAGCAACACAATAAAGATATTAACAATACATTATGTGGTAGCCAAAATAAGTATTGGTAAATTAATTTGGTTGGGAGAGATTGTATAGTCGTGATTTTGGCAGCTTGGCGCCTGGGATGAGATTAATAGGGCAGTCATACTCCGGGTGCGGGGGCAACTCCTGGACACCACTCTCGGAAAACACATCCGAAAATTCAGAGAGAAAAGATGGTACAGTCTTAGTAGAAACCTCTGAAACAGATGTCGTGAGGCAATTCTCTCTGCAAAACTCACTCCAACCATTTATTTGCCTCGCTTGCCAATCAATGGTGGGGTTATGTTTAGTGAGTCAGGGTAGCCCCAACACTAGAGGAGTAGGCAATCCGCTTAAGACGAAACATTACATATCCTCAACATGAGCGTCACCCACAGTCAAAAGGATATTGTGAACTATGCCCTTTAGCGATCTTTGAGAAAGTGGAGCGGAATCGATAGCAAAAACAGGTATATCCTTTTCCAAAGTGCATACCTGTAAACCATGCGTTGTTGCAAATTGATTATCAATGAGATTGACAGCTGCTCCACTATCTACAAAAATCTCACAAACAATGTTCTTGCTGTCTAGCGCCCCCCTGGCAGGTAGGAGAAAACTGGAACTACAAGCAAACGGCAAACCTTCAATTTCCGCATCAACCTAGCCAATAGTAGCAAATGGGAAGTTTTTAGAGGGTTTTTTTTGTTTTGTTTCTATTACCCTCAGAAAACGCCATGAATCTCCTAGAGGGGCAAACCTTAGCCAAATGATTTATACCTCCACAACAGAAACAAACCCTCCTCTGAAAGCTGAATCCTCTACTATCAGAGGCAAGCAAACCCAGCTGCATGGCCTCCTCCTCAGAGGGGATTGAAACAGACTGAGACCCCTGCGCACTGAATGAGACAACCCCACTGTCCTTGGGCTGAATATGACAGGAAAGAGTAGTCTCCTCTCCATCTCTAAGACGCCTGTCAATACGAACAGCTAGAGACATGGCTGACTCTAACGACGCTGGTCTCTCATGAAAAGCAAATGCATCTTTCAATCTTTCCGAAAGACCATGGCAAAATTGACTTCGGAGTGCAGCATCGTTCCAACCAGTATCAGCTGCCCATCTCCGAAATTCAGAACAATATATCTCTGCGGACTGTTTACCCTGGCATAAAAGACACCGTTTAGATTCAGCCAGAGCAATACGATCCGGGTCATCATATATCTGCCCCACGGCTACAAAAAATTCATCCACCGATTGGAGGGGCTGTGCCCCCACCGGCAGCGAAAAGGCCCAAGACTGAGCGTTATCCCTGAGCAGCGAGATGATGATCCCCACCCTCTGCTCCTCATCACCAGAGGAATGGGGAAGTAGGTGAAAATGGAGTTTGCAAGCCTCTCTAAAGCGAACAAAATTCGGAGAACGTATCCGGGAGCGAGATCTTAGGCTCGGAACAAACTCCATGAACGCCAGCAGAACTGGTCACCTGAAACTGAGACACAGTTTTACGGAGATCTGCTACCTCCAGCAAAAGACCTTGCATGCGGTCAATCAAGGCTGAAACCGGATCCATGCTTAAGACGGTTATGGCGGTTTATAATGTCACGGATGAAGTTAGCAGATAGCTGGAACATATAAATAAACGAGCGACTGGCTTGATCCCAAACTAAGGAGCTTATAGGTGAGCCCTATAAAACCCTAAGAGCTCTCCCTGACTGCTATGCACATGCAAGGAGATGAGAAAGTGAAACCAAAACAAAGAACATCATACAAGAGGTAGAGAAAAACGTCTGCAAGATCTTCTCACAGAACTGGCGGTGACAGGACACTTTAACTTTAAAAGCGATTATGGTGACTATATGATGTGGGGCACTGTGAGGAAGTCTGCATATCGTCCCTTTGCTATTTTATGTGTACCTGCCATATTCTGTGCTGCCACTTGGTGTCACTGCAGTACCAGTAACTTAATACTGTATATAGGGCTGTCTGGCAGGAAGTGGTTCAGTGTGTGCCTGAAGCACATGTACAGCTCAGGGACAGATGCTGCAGCTTGGCAGGGAAAGACTATGGCCTCCAAGCACCTAAGCCCGTCGAGCAGCTGCAGTATGGAGGTCCTTCCTACCATAAAGAAGCTGTTGGGTATCAAGGAAGCTTCCCAGGAGAGTAACTGGCAAAGGATACCAGTCGGCATGATCTGCAGTGCAGAGCCACAGAGAGAGACCACTGACCAATGCCGTCCCAATACCCCAAAATACACTGTTGATTTAAAGTCATATAATTGCAATCACCAAGCATTGCATTTTTAATAATACGACTATGAAATTTGTTTTACTTATTTATTCCTTTTTATTCAATGTTTGGGGAGGTAAAGCAATGAAAAAACTGTGATCTGGCCATTTAGATTTTTTCCCCATTATGTCATTCGCCGTATGGGATAAATACTTCTATATTTTATTAGTTTGGGGCATTTTGGGATGCGACTGTGCTAGTGATGTTTATTTATTTTAATGTTTATTTTTAATATGGGGAAAGGGAGTGATTTGAATCTTAATCTTTTTATGGTTTTATATATTTTTTAAAACTATTTTCACTTTAACGTGTGATTGTCTGATTGCTTCTTACATACAGTAGACTGCAATGATTTAACATTGCAGACTGTGGGAGAGTCACTATGTCCCTATGGAGCCCTGTTACAGGCAGTACATAGTAACTTTGTTCTGACAGGCCATGGAGCCTTGAAATGGCTGGAGGCTGCTGTAGCCACTGAACGGCTCCCTCCACCTCATCGTGGGCGAGCTGTTCGGTAGCTGGGAGGGAAGAACTCCCAGAAAAAGACCTCTCAGATGCCGTGGTTGCAATTGACCAAGGTATCTTATGGGTTAAAAGTCTGTTATCGGCATTATGGCCGTTGAGATTCTAAGCAGGCGCCATCTTTAAAGAGCCAATATCCACCATATGTACATGTACAGTGGATGTCGGTAAGGGGTTAATTGTCTAGCACTGTAAGGAAGTTTTATTTGGGTAGCATACTGAAGGGTGCTTATAATTAGGCACTGTATAATATGGGGCAGAGGGGGCGCTAATAGAAGATGCCACATAGCAGACTATACAACATAGGGACATAGGGCTGACCCAAATGACAGTGCCTAGCTGTATTGAGTGAATGGGTCTAAGCTGCAATACCAGGCACAGCCAATGGACACGAGTGGCGCTGTTTCTGTGGGGGGAAAAAACAGACCATCATTTTCTAAAACCCCTTTAGAATTTAATTGGCACATACTTTAGAAACACTGAATGCAATCGGTGCGGTTTACATCCAGTTCAGCACTGTCTGGCGGGATGTCACAAAGCAGGAATAAAAATTAAAAAAAACACTTAGAAATAAAAGATGACAAGACGTTTTTACTGTAACCGTCCACCGGACAATCCAGCTACAGCACTTGTTCGATTGGGTATGAAAACCCCTCTTGGGAAATCCAATTTGCTCTTCTTACTTCTCTCTTTTCATAAAAAGACAAAGGAATTACCATACAGACAAAACCGCCAATTATATAGAGACAATGGCGCTGCCTTCAGATCATCCATCATGGCAGATAGACGGCACAGAGCACGAGATGTGGAGGAGGCGTACAGCGGGGCCTAAGATCAATATTCTATGTCAAGAAGTGGGTGCATGCAGCCAGGTGACCCCATAAGGGGCACATGTGCATTCATTTCATTAAAGTGATTTAAATTACTTTTTAATTGCTGTGAGTGATGGCTAAAAAGGTCGGATTTTTCATGATTAATTTCCGGAGAATTGTTTTCGATTTTGCCCCTTGTATTGCTGGAGATGTCAACGGGAATCGGTAGAGCGCACCAGGGGCTTTCATCATGATGAGGTCATGTGAATGTGGATTTCCCCCGATAAGCACGGTCCAGTTCACACCAAGTTTCTCACAATACATTATAGATAGTCCCACCCAAAGGACAATACTTTATGGAAGGTCCCTCCCAAAGGACAGCAACTGTGCTGGCCATGTGTCTCTCTTGGTTTACTGATGTCTCCATGCCAAGGATTACAGACGCAGATCCATTTAACAGTCCTCTGTCTTGCAGATGGGGAACCACTTCTCTGGAGACGCTAGCCCACTATTGCACCAATCGTTTTGGATTGCAACTTGGATGACAATTGGGTTGGTGGCAATTCCACTGTCTATGGTCTCTCTTCAAGGTTTTCTCTTCCTGTAATAGTTCAGCAGGGTAAATCTGGGAGAGCTACTGTGCCATCTACACTATCTCTACTGTCTGATCGTTTTTGTGCCCACTTCTTGGTCTACGTATTCCAATACATGATACCTAAGGAAACCAACCACTGTTACGGGCCGTGGGCATGAACCGGTTTGGCTTTGTGCTAAACCTAAGGGCTTATACGGGTATCTAGACTCCGCTGCAGGGGAACCGACCAAGTTGCTACCTCCTGGAGTAGTTTCGGTATAGTTGGAAGCTGACTCACTGGGGTCAGAGACACCAGTGAAAGACACCGATGGATCAGGCAATATTTGTAATCAGGAGAAAGGCCGAGGTCACTTCAGGCTGCATACCAACATATACGAGAGTCAAGTCCAAGGTCAGAGCTGGCGGCTAGGAGTCAGAGTTGGTTGGCAAGCAGGAATTCGGTACATGGGTAGACAAAATAACACCTGGTAACTAGATACTAGGTAACCTAAAGTTCAGGCACCCTCCAACTGGGGAAGGTGCCTTAAGTACCCAGGGACTGCCAGCCATTGGCTGGGAAAGAATTTGGAAACACACGCCTAAGGAAGAGGCTGGGAGGCCATTGTAACAGGATGCAGGCTGCAGAATGCAGTATTCATAGATGCCTGCAGACGGAACCACCTCTGGCAAGAAGCAGACAGAGAGCAGGCCTGGGCCACAGGTTAGAAAGGGAAGCCTGCTTGCTGAGTAGCACTGCATCCGTGCCTGCAAGGGGTAGCGGGACACGAGCATAACAACCACTCTGCACAAGATGGTGCTCAGAACATCGGCATATGCGCAACCAACTATTAGGCGCTTTCACACAAGCGAGTATTCCACACGGGTGCAATGCGTGATGTGAACACATAGCGCCCACACTGAATCCGGACCTATTCATTTCAATGGGGCTGTGTACACGAGCATTGGTTTTCACGCATCACTTGTTTGTTGCGTGAAAATCGCAGTATGTTCTATATTCAGCGATTTTCGCGCAACGCTGGCCCCATAGAAGTGAATGGGGCTGCATGAAAATCGCATTGCATCCGCAAGCAAGTTATGTTATTTGTATACCTTCAGTTTTATATCACGCGCATGCAAAACGCATTAAATCGCATTGCACCCGCACGATAAAAACTGAACAACTGAACACGATCGCAGACAAAACTGACTGAACTTGCTTGCGAAATCACACATTTTTCACTGAACGTATCTGGAACTAATCCGCTCACGCTCGTCTGCAAGGGGCCTTGGGTCCCTGTCTCTTGAATATCGATGGCACAACATCCATGAACCCCTGTATTCCCTGACGTCATTATAGGGTTCTGAATAAGACCCTGTACATGACCAGCCTCTGTGAAATGGTGACATGAACTGTTATTCCCATCATCCTTGGACTAACTAACGGCCCCGCTTTCTGACTAGATCTACCATTTTCCATTGGGCCAACCACCACCAATGTGCCAGTGGACTGGGGTAAATTATACAGTTTCAAAACATAACACCAATACATCTCACATACAGCAAAGAAAATACACAGTTATCGCACACATGACAAAAACGCAAAGTGCAAAGATATAAATTCCCCAGGTGTGCACTATGACAGCATTTCACCACGATGGACTCAACATCAGAACTCACAGAGAAAATGTTTTATCAACATAAGAGCAAATTGGAGGAGTCCACCAATCAGTCACTTGTTATTCAGAAATCTTTCGAAAACACAGAGCTGCAATCTCATTGGCTGCTATGGGCAACTTCTCTACTTTTTCTTTGCACTGTGTATTAAAGGGCATCTGTCAGCAGTTTTGTACCTATGACACTGGCTGACGTATTACATGTGTCCTTGGCAGCTGAAGACATCTGTGTTGGTCCCATGTTCATATGTGCCCGCACTGCTGAGAAAAATGATGTTTTAATATATGCAAATGAGCCTCTAGGAGCAACGGGGGCGTTGTCAGTACACCTAGAGGCTCTGCTCTCTCTGCAAATGCTGGTTGACAAAGTTTTCACTACCTTGCCCTGACAATCATAGTGCAGAGGATGCGGCAGTAGCAGAAAGAGCAGAGCCTCTAGGTGTAAGGGTAACGCCCCCGTTGCTCCTAAAGTCTCATTTGCATGTATTAAAACTTAATTTTTCTCAGCAATGCAGGAATATATGAACATGGGACCAACACAGATGCCTTCAGCTGCCAAGTGCACATGTAACAGGTCAGCCGGTGTCATAGGTACAAAACTGCTGACAGATGCCCTTTAATAATTTATAGTTCTGGAGATAGCAACAGGCAGACCTTAGTGGGTGCTAAGGCTCAGTGGTCTTGGGGAAGGGGGGGGGGGGTCGATGATAATCTGGTTCTAAATCTGTCTGGTTAAACAAGTCCCCACTTAAAGGGGTTGTTCCACCATAATACTTTATCATCTATCCACAGGATAGGTGATAGGATAGGTGATAACTATCTGACCGCTGGAGTGGTGGTCATACATGCATGTTACTGCTCCACTGAACTCTGTGGGACAGCCAAAGAGAAGCCAAGCACATGGCTCAACTATCTCCAGCAGTCCCGTAGAGTGACTCCAAACAGCTGACTGGCTGGAGGTCCCAATGGACGGGACTCCACAGAGAAGACACTTATCATCTATCCTGTAGATAGATAATAGGTTGTTATTGGGGCAACCCATTAAAAGGAACACTAAGTCTAAAAATGAATGTTAAAAATTAAACAAAAAATATAGTTGTCCTCATTGTTTATCTGTCTGCAGCATTTCCTGCAGGACTCTGAAACAGACAGTCTTGCAGAAATCATGCAGGGAACACAGAGTTAATTATTTACAGATCAGTTCTATCTGTATCTGAGAGCCTGCTAAGGGGCAGGGTACATCCAAGGAAGTGGGACTTAACCATCTTTTCGCCCTATTGCAGACAGAGGAAAGGGTGAGGCTCCTGCTGCAGACAGTTGTCTTACAGCCAGACATAGGTCAGCGAGGAGGAGGAGGGGCGACGTGGCTGAGCTCCTGAGACACATAGATATTTATTTATGTATTTTTCATTTTTGATTGTAATAGGAGACAAAATGGAATCAAAGAAAAAGACAAGATTTAGGGAGAAAGTTCTGGGATATGTTTTAAATATTTTTTCTGTGTTTAGCTCTTTTAAGATCCCACACACCCACATAAATGGGGAATCCCGAAAAATGATTTCACCAGACAATACAAACCTTATAAAATGCATGCTATTCCTTTCCCCCCATTAGCATTGCTTATTACTACTGATACGTAATATTTCACATTTGTATCATGTCTGTAAACTTGTAACTTTCTGCATGTAAACAACTACAGTCCTCCAGGGACTCTTTACGCCTTCCTTGCGGTCTTCTAGTTTCCTGTACTACAATGTGATATAAGAAGACATCTCCCCAGATGAGAGGAGGAGGTAAATCACTTCTTAATCACTTCTTAAAGAGCCTCTGTCAGCATGATCAACCCTATTAAACCAGGCATATTGCCTGGTAGGGTTAGGCTACTTTCACACTAGCGTTTTTCTTTTCCGGCATAGAGTTCCGTCCTAGGGGCTCAATACCGGAAAAGAACTGATCAGTTTTATCCCCGTGCATTCTGAATGGAGAGTAATCCGTTCAGGATGCATCAGGATGTCTTTAGTTCAGTCATTTTGACAGATCAGGCAAAAGACAAAACCGTAGCATGCTACGGTTTTATCTCCGGCGAAAAAAAACTGAAGACTTGCCTGAATGCCGGATCCGTCCTTCCGGTCTGCGCATGCGCAGACCTTTAAAAATGAGAAAAAAATAAATACCGGATCCGTTTTGCCTGATGAGACCGGGAAAACGGATCCAGTATTGCAATGCATTTTTCTGACCAGGCATTTTTCAGACTAATCAGGATCCTGATCAGTCTGAAAAATGACATTCGTTTGCATACAGTTTGCCTGATCAGGCAGGCAGTTCAGGCAACTGAACTGCCTGCCAGAATCAAGCAACGCAAGTGTGAATGTACCCTTAATCATGCTGATTAAAACAATACCTTTCCTTTTTAGCTTTCAATGCTACATGCAGATGTAGCAAGGTTAGCACTCAAGCTCTTAACTCAAATTTCTTAACTCATCGCATTATCTTGAGACAAAAGCCATTCAAAATCAATTGAAGGTGTTTGCTTAACGCATTTAGTTTAGATAACACGTCTCATAAAGCATTCGTATGTGGACCTTTAGGCCCCTTTCACACGGGCGAGTATTCCGCGCGGATGCGATGCGTGAGGTGAACGCATTGCACCCGCACTGAATACCGACCCATTCATTTCTATGGGGCCGTTCACATGAGCGGTGATTTTCACGCATCACTTGTGCGTTGCGTGAAAATCGCAGCATGCTCTATATTGTGCGTTTTTCACGCAACGCAGGCCCTGTAGAAGTGAATGGGGCTGCGTGAAAACCGCAAGCATCCGCAAGCAAGTGCGGATGCGGTGCGATTTTCACGCATGGTTGCTAGGAGACGATCGGGATGGAGACCCGATCATTATTATTTTCCCTTATAACATGGTTATAAGGGAAAATAATAGCATTCTGAATACAGAATGCATAGTAAAACAGTGCTGGAGGGGTTAAAAAAAAATAAAAATAATTTTAACTCACCTTAGGGCTCTTTCACACTCGCGTTCTTTTCTTCTGGCATAGAGTTCTGTCGTCGGGGCTCTATGCTGGAAGAATCCTGATCAGTTTTATCCTAATGCATTCTGAATGGAGAGAAATCCGTTCAGGATGCATCAGGATGTCTTCAGTTCCGGAACGGAACGTTTTTTGGGCCGGAGAAAATACCGCAGCATGCTGCGCTTTTTGCTCCGGCCAAAAATCTGGAACACTTGCCGCAAGGCCGGATCCGGAATGAATGCCCATTGAAAGGCATTGATCCGGATCCGGCCTTAAGCTAAACGTCGTTTCGGCGCATTGCCGGATCCGACATTTAGCTTTTTCTGAATGGTTACCATGGCTGCCGGGACGCTAAAGTCCTGGTGCCATAGTAACACTGAACGCATTTTGAAGACGGATGCGTCTTCAAATGCTTTCAGTTCACTTGCGTTTTTCCGGATCCGGCGTGTAATTCCGGCAAGTGGAGTACACGCCGGATCCGGACAACACAAGTGTGAAAGAGCCCTTAGTCTACTTGATCGCGGCCCGGCATCTCCTTCTGTCTCCTTTGCTGAACGGGACCTGTGGTGAGCATTAATTACAGGTAAAGGACCTTTGGTGACGTCACTCCGGTCATCACATGATCCATCACATGATCTTTTACCATGGTAATGGATCATGTGATGACCGGAGTGACGTCACCAAAGGTCCTTTACCTGTAATGAATGCTCACCACAGGTCCTGTTCAGCAAAGGAGACAGAAGGAGATGCCGGGCTACGTGATCAAGTGGACTAAGGTGAGATAAATTTTTATTTTTATTTTTTTAACCCCTCCAGCGCTAGTTTGCTATGCAGTCTGTATTCAGAATGCTATTATTTTCCCTTATAACCATGTTATAAGGGGAAATAATACAATCTACAGAACACCGATCCCAAGCCCGAACTTCTGTGAAGAAGTTCGGGTTTGGGTACCAAACATTTTTTCTCACGCGAGTGCAAAACGCATTACAATGTTTTGCACTCGCGCGGAAAAATCGTGGGTGTTCCCGCAACGCACCCGAACATTTTCCTGCAACGCCCGTGTGAACCCAGCCTTATACTTATGCAAATTAGGCGGCCTAAACAAGAGGGGCATGCATAGCTGTTGGAGCATCGCTACTGCTACACCCCAAGGTGCTCAGTGCACTCCCCCTCACCTTTGACAGGGCCTGCGCTGTGGCTCCCTTAGTCATGGTGGTCCTTTGTAATATAGTGTATGGGGTCATTAGTGTCAGTGTGTTTTAGCAAAATAATGCATTTCCCTAGGAATGCACGATTTTTCCAATGTGCTGTGGCTTATATGTAGGCATGCATTGGTGGCAGCGGAGCTCCTGCTGGGGGAAGCACACGCTGTGCGGGGAGGAGAGAATACTTACTGTACTTTCCATCCTCCCAGCAGCTGCTCTCCTCCGCTGTCTGTGAAGCCACCGGCGCCTCTACTTTCAGGTAGACTGACAGCGGAGGAGAGCAGCAGCTGCTGAGAGGACTGAAAGGTCTGTATTCTCTCGCTCCACTGCAAATGCTCCGCTACCACCAATAAATGTCCATATATATATATATATGCACATTATTCTAAAACACACTGACACCACTGATTCTTTTTACACCATACATAATTCTGGACCACCAATGACTAAGTGAGCCCCAGTGCAGGCACCATTAGACAAGGCTGTCTTGCCCGGTCAATCAAAGGGGATGGGGAATGTACCGAGCACCGCGGGGCATAGCTGTAGTGGTGCTCCAAGAGCTAAGTCAGGCCCTCGGTGCTCAAACTGCCAAATTTGCATAAATATAAAAATTCAAGTATCTCCACAGCAGTGCAAGCTAAAAAGAAAAGAAAGATATCGTTTTTAACATCATGATCAATTCTTCCAGGTTTAATAGGGTTGATCATGCTGACAGAGGCTTTTTAAGCTCAATGTGCTCAATTGCAGCCTGAGAAATGTTCTTGGTTCCAGTAATTTTAAGGACTAGGAAGTTTCTAGGTTGCCCTTAAAATAAATCAATATCGACAATAATAGCACCTCGCAAGCTGCAGAGTCATTTACAGTGAAGATCAATGCTGTCACGCTCCTCGCCTCCCAAGGAAACTGTTGTTTTTAAAAGACCAAAACACGTTTCCGAAATTTTAACAGTGTGAAGAGTTCAAGCCGATAACGCTCTGCATGATATGTTTTATCACCGTCACAACTTCTCCTGCCCATTCCTATACCACTCTCCATGTGCTGGCAGCCATCTTTACAGGAGACTATGCATTTCTATTAAGCCTGGGTGACATTGTGACAAAAATACACCTTACCTGAAAATGACTGCTGATATTCTGTAGCTTTGTATTGGATAATTTGATCTGATTACATTGTATCTGTGTAGCTCATCTCCAATTAACTTGTACATGTAAATGAGTCAGTTCTTGGGGTGTATTAACACCGGACATTGCTTGCCAATCTTGCTGGTTACACACAAAATGAGGCATATACACTCACCTAAAGAATTATTAGGAACACCTGTTCTATTTCTCATTAATGCAATTATCTAGTCAACCAATCACATGGCAGCTGCTTCAATGCATTTAGGGGGGTGCTCCTGGTCAAGACAATCTCCTGAACTCCAAACTGAATGTCAGAATGGGAAAGAAAGGTGATTTAAGCAATTTTGAGCGTGGCATGGTTGTTGGTGCCAGACGGGCCGGTCTGAGTATTTCACAATCTGCTCAGTTACTGGGATTTTCACGCACAACCATTTCTAGGGTTTACAAAGAATGGTGTGAAAAGGGAAAAACATTCAGTATGCGGCAGTCCTGTGGGCAAAAATGCCTTGTGGATGCTAGAGGTCAGAGGAGAATGGGCCGACTGATTCAAGCTGATAGAAGAGCAACGTTGACTGAAATAACCACTCGTTACAACCGAGGTATGCAGCAAAGCATTTGTGAAGCCACAACACGCACAACCTTGAGGCGGATGGGCTACAACAGCAGAAGACCCCACCGGGCACCACTCATCTCCACTACAAATAGGAAAAAGAGGCTACAATTTGCACGAGCTCACCAAAATTGGACTGTTGAAGACTGGAAAAATGTTGTCTAGTCTGATGAGTCTCGATTTCTGTTGAGACATTCAAATGGTAGAGTCCGAATTTGGCGTAAACAGAATGAGAACATGTATCCATCCTCTGATGGCTACTTCCAGCAGGATAATGCACCATGTCACAAAGCTTGAATCATTTCAAATTGGTTTCTTGAACATGACAATGAGTTCACTGTCCTAAAATGGCCCCCACAGTCACCAGATCTCAACCCAATAGAGCATCTTTGGGATGTGGTGGAACGGGAGCTTCGTGCCCTGGATGTGCATCCCTCAAATCTCCATCAACTGCAAGATGCTATCCTATCAATATGGGCCAACATTTCTAAAGAATGCTATCAGCACCTTGTTGAATCAATGCCACGTAGAATTAAGGCAGTTCTGAAGGCAAAAGGGGGTCCAACACCGTATTAGTATGGGGGCACTAATAATTCTTTAGGTGAGTGTAGCTTGATGTTTACACAACATCTTTGAGGCACAGAGCTTGATGGTTACACAACATTGAGCTACAGCACTTGATAGTTATACAACAGTTCTGAGGAACAAAGCTTAATGGTTACACAACAGCGTTGAGGCATAGTGCTTCGTGATCGTCAGTGGTGACGGGAGGAGTCTTTACATACAGGTTGCAGTCTCTACATGGAGTTTGTGGTACAACTCTCAGCAGAAGACTGCAAGTAAGAATACAGGGTAAGTCATGATAGTGGGCATATACAGGCCCCTGGTCTTGGCACTGGCATGGAGTCTGGTACAGTTGTCTGGAAGGAACATTCTGGACACGGTCCCCAACAGTGTATTTACACAGTGCACAACTCACAGCTGGGATTTGAAGGCTTTAGCGAACTGGCTAGGTCACTCTCTTAATCCAGGTTGTCCCAGATTATACTGGCCCATGTACAGTCTATAAGAAGGAAGTGGTCGGTAACCACCTGCAATATCCAGGATCGCCTTTCCTTATGGCACACTTCTTCTAGCAGGTCCAATCTGTAACTTCAGCCCAGAGCAGGTCCATGGGATAGGTCCATAACCCCCTCATCAGATCTCAGGGCCACTACTCTTATCAGCAGAACCAACTCCAACCACTGATCCTCCTCCTCAAGTGGACTATGGCTTTGCTGAAACACTCTTGCTGCCTCGAGGTGCACTAAAGCAAAGTTATACTCTCTCTCCAATAGTTGGGCACTACTTTACATTTTCTGTAGGCGTGACCTCTGACCCAGCAAGCCAATGTGGCCACTGACACACAGTCCAATACAGCCTTAAAAGTTTAGATTGGTTTGTCGTGACGTCAGTTGCAGTGAAGCAACAAGGGCGCAGGGCCCCTTTTAGTGATATGGTGGTACCCAGGTGTAGGAATGCCAGAGTGGTGTAGGGTGGCCTAAATGTCCCTTAATGGTGTTGCACGTGTCACGGTGCTTCTACCTGGATACACTGGAACCCCAGGCGTTGTCGTGCGAAGCAGAGCAAGGGATAGTTGATGAAGGGGATGATGAAATAAATTGAGTCCAGACCTTGTGTTGAAGTTGATAACAGCTTTACTTGAATAAACATTTATCAGGAAACAATCTTCCAACTTTGTCTTGGTTACCAACAGGCTTTGGCATAAATTCTGGCAGGCAAACACACTCGGCTCTGCTACATCATTTGCTCTCTGGCCCTGCTGTGCTAACAGGCTTAAATAGGAATATTTGCTTTTCTGCTGTACTTAACTTTCTGTAGACTGGTCTGAAGCTTTGGCTTTGTCCAGGGAACTTTCTTCCTGGCTTTTGAGGCTCTTCGCTTTGGCCTCCTGATCCAGCAGAGCTGAAGGTGCTCCTGCTGACTTGGGCACAGCCTTCCCCTAGCAGGGGGTACTTTATTCTGCTCCTCACTAACTAGTCTCCTCCCTCTACTAGAGAGAGCTAGAATGGACAGAAGGGTTTCATTCCAGGCAAGGTAGCTCTGCCATATATGCCGCCATCTGCTGGTGAAACAGGTATACAACACTTAAACATAACCATAGCAATGAAATGGAAATACACATTTTGCAGGCCCTGGGAATTAATACAGGGGATGACATTAGGTTAACAGTGGGAGATAGTAGAGGAGTGCGAAGGTGGTAATGCACCTCTGGGGCGTTACATTAACATAATACTGGTCACCGGTTACTTCACTGGCGGTTTACAGCTGAAGGATATACTTTGTAGAAAGAGGGAGGATGAGTGCTCAGAGTGCTCTGAGTTGGAGCACCCCTTTACATGTCGCTAGACTCACCTACAAGAGGAAAAAGGCCCCCCCCCCCCCCCCAAAGGTTGACACCCCCTACTTAGGGATATGCATACAGGTTTTTGTGTTGGAAGACCCCTTTAGTATGTCACCTCTCAACAGTCACATCAGAAGCTTTTTAGCAGACATTCATTGTTTCAATAGAGACTTAGATAAAGTAAAATAACCTCTCTGTTAGGCCTCATGCACACGGCCGTTGTTTTGGTCTGCATCCAAGCCGCAGTTTTGGCGGCTCGGATGCGGACCCATTCACTTCAATGGGTGGACGTGGGCTGAAAAAATAGGCAAAAACAATTAGACACTAGAAATCATAGGAGGAGAAGGGTTAATGCAAAAGAAGGATAAAAATAGAAGTGGAACCATACAAAGAAAACACATTCCTACAAAGAAGGCTGCTGAGCTCCCCCTAGTGGTGGCTGCAGGAAGCAAGAATTTTATGATGCAGCGCCGTGCAGGGGATTTGGAGGTCTGAGGACAGAAACTCCGGCCACTATAAAGATGTGTTATGATATTAATCAACTCATATTTTAAATGCTAAAACAACAGATTTTATTTTGCTGTAAAAATTTTGAATATCACAGTTTTCAGATCCACCTGATTGAGAAGGGAGGGGGAATTCTCTGCTATTCATATTTCCTACCAGTGCTCCAACATATCAAACACAAGACATCTAGGATGTTCTGGAGCCATTTTTATTCGTTCCCCTTGTTCATTTACTTCATCATCATTCATGCTCACAGTCTATGAGTCAATAAAGCAGAAACCATTCTTTCCTCCCGGAGGTGATGTTCGGCGCTGGTTTAACACGCGGCTTCTCTGATGAGGACGTGATTATCCAGTAATTCCAGCATTTTAGTTTTCTAACTGTACAATTATATGATCTCTAGAATTATGTACATGATGTTAGTTTGCTGATATATCCCATAAAACGATTCTCAATTATTCCTGCTCTGAAGGTAGACGTTATGCGATACTTTGCTGAGTTGCAAGAAATTGCTATGATTAGAAAATCTAAAACATTGATCATGAACTTTTTTTTTTTTACGGTACTGGTTCTCATTGTGGAGATCCTGCAGGTGTGGGGAGTCTTACAGCCAATGCTCCCTGAAAAGCATATGCCATTTTATGTTGGCTTCCGGAAGGCCGGAAATATGGCCCCTGTGAAAGCTCCCATAGCAGCGGTCATGAAACTTCACCAAGGCGAAGATGCCTAACTACTATAAACCATGTTTGTACATGCGGACATACGACACTCAGCTACCATCTAACATACCAGTCCCAATTTTGAAAAGCCCAAACAGGGACACTATCAGCAGCGCGCATATCGCACCGTGGCAATTTTTTTTATAGTAAGCACACTTCTAACTCTGCCCAATACCTATCTATACCACCCCATCCCCTTAGTGCCCCCACATGGTAATTAACCCAATTAGTGAGTAGCTATGTCCCTTACTGTTCCCTCAGAGTAGTTATTCCCCCCTTACAGCCCCCACGTGGTATTTATTCCCCATTAGTGCCCCAAGCACAGTAGTTATACCCCATTAGAGCACCCACACAATAGTTATACCCCCTTCATGCCCACACACAATAGTTAGACCCCCTTAGTGCCCACACACAGTAGTTATACCCCCTTAGTGCCCCCACACAGTAGTTATACCCCATTAGAGTCCCAACACAATATTTATACCCCATTACAGTCCCCACACAGTAGTTATGCCCCTTAGTGCCCCCACACAGTAGTTACAGGGCAGTCTTTAACGCGAGGCAAAAGGGGCAGCTGCCCCGGGCCCAGTTGCTCCTGGGGGCCCCGATGGCCAGTGGCGTAGCTTGGGGGGGGGGTCCATTGCCCTGGGCGCAAAATTTCAGGGGGGCGATAGCAGGGCCGCCAATTAGGCAAAGTGAGGCGATGGCCCCAGGCGGCGAGGCCCTGGTGACAAGTGGGGGGCGGCGGCAGGGCACAGGGAGATGAGCGTCATCACGTCGCTTGAGCCGTACAGCGTGGGACACAGGCCGGAAGAGGCCCGCATCGCATTGCTGCCAGCCTGATGGAGATAAGTATAAGTGTTTATTTTTTTATATGGTGCTACTTACTGGCACATGATGGGGGGCATCTATGGGGGCACTTGTCACTGGCACAATATTGGGGGGCATCTATGGTGGCACATCTTACTGGCACATTATTGGGAGGCATCTATGGGTCACTTCTTACTGGCACATTATTAGGGGTACTATGGGGGTATCTACTGAGGCCACAAAGAAGGGGTATTTTATATGGGGAAAGGGGGGAGAGTAACACTATGGAGGCTTCTACTGAGGCCACAAAGAAGGGGTATTTTATATGGGGGGCTGTGTATAGGGGCATTTTATACTGGGGCACATTATGGTGGGTACTATGAGGAAGGGAATAGAGGAGTACTGTGGGCTAAGAAGGGGTATTTTATATATGGGGGACACTGAGGGCATCTACTGGGGCACTATATATGGGGCATTTTATACTGGTACATTATGGGGGCACTAGGAAGAAGGGGGGAGAGGATCACTATGAGGGCATTTACTGGGGGCACTATAAAGGGGTATTTTATACTGGCACATTATAAGGAGAATTATTACTACTGGGGGGCATTATGATGGGTTTTATTACTCCTGGGGGGTCTATGGGGAACATGATTACTGCCACAATTATTTTTGGGGGTCATTATGTTTACACTATTAGTGTCAGGGGCACTATTTGCTGGGCCCAGTTATTTTAGGGCACTGTGTGCCAATAATTATTGAAGGGCACTTTCTGCATGGTACTACTATTATCAGTGGGTTTATCTATAGTATTGGGGAGCACAGCGGCACAGTATAGGGGGTGGTAGGATGCTGTCCAGAAGATGGGAGGATGATGGAAAAGTAGTAAACTAAAATTTTGTTTGTCAAACTGCAGAGACGAGAAATGGCTGAAAAATGGTGGTCTGGTCTGAAAGGAGAAGATGAGGAAAGAGAACATCTACATCAAAGATACATCACTGGATGTAAGAGGTATGTGGCGCTGTATTACCCTGTATGTAGGGGTGGATGGAGGGGTTAGTAGTACAGTACTATCTGCACATTGTACATTTTTTTTAAATTATTTTAGAATAATGATACAGCCATTTTATTTGATACTTTTCTGCTGATTCTTTTTTTTTCTCTATATTAAGGGACACTATAGTCACCAGAACCACAACAGCTAAATGTAGTAGTTCTGGTGTCTATAGCATGTCTCTGCAAGCTTTTTAATGTAAACACTGCTGTCATGCCCTGCTCAGGCTATGTGCAGAGGTCTGCTAGATTAGCAGCACGTGTCTAGACTTTTGTTTTGTTTTGGAGTCGAGCTATATCCGCCTTCCTTCAGGTGCACTGGGTGGGGTCGTTGGTTTCAGTTTAAATCACACCCACTCCCAGTGTTACTTGCGGGTTATAGTTTCTGTCAGGCTCTGTGGAAGTAAGGAAGGAAGGATTGGCTTTTCCTGCTCAAAAAAGATAAGTGGTTTTTCTGTTCTCTTGTGGTTTGCTTGCTAGGCTGTTAGAGAGACGCCTGCCCCTCCAGGTTCTGAGGGAGCAGGCTGTCTCTATTCCCCTTTCACCATCTCAGGGATTCTAGGGTATTTTCAGCCCAGGCACGAGGACACATTATTCCCACCTTAAGGGTCTGAATGTAGGCATAGCGGTATAGGGAGAGCTGGTAGGGATTTATCAGGAGGTGACCTTGATCCCTAGCTTCTCGCCTAGAAACTTGTTTGTTTGTTTGTTTTTCTATGTATTTGATATCCTGTCCGCCGTGACAACTGCCTTTTCAGAAAAAAAAGGTAGTATTTACATTACTGCCAAGGAACATGTCTAGTGGCCACGAATCATTATTAAAGTTTACTACTCTATGAGGTGTGGAATTTTTTTTGTGTGTGTGTGTTGTGGTGGAGGGCGTGATTGCATGCTAGGGTGTGGGAAGGCGGGAAATTCTTGCCCAGGGTCCAATCAATCAATATTAAAGATGGCCCTAAGTAGTTATACCCCCTTAGTGCCTCCACACAGTAGTTATGCGCCTTAGTGCCCCCAGAGAGTAGTTATAACCCCTTAATGCCCTCACACAGAAGTTATACCCCCTTAGTGCCGCCACACAGTAGTTATACACCATTAGTGCCGCCACACAGTAGTTATGCCCCATAGCATCCCCACACAGTAGTTATGCCCCATAGCGTCCCCACACAGTAGCTATGTCCTCATAGTGCCCCAACCAGTATTTATGCCTCCTTAGTACACCCACATAATAGTATACCCCCATAGTGCCCCCATACAGTATTTATGCCCCCATAGTGTGCCAAAACAGAGAATGTATGCCCCCATAGTGCCCCCACACAGCATTGTGCCCACACACACACAGAATTTGTGCCCCAATAGTATTATGCCCCCATATTGCCCCTACACAGTATTTATGCCTCCATAGTACCCCCACATAGTATTATTCCCCCAAAATACCCCCATACAGAGAATGTATGACCCCATAGTGCCAAAACATAGTATTATGCCACCCAAAGTGCACCAAAACAGATAATGTATGCCTCCATAGTGCCCCCACATAAATTTATCTCCAATGTGCCCACACACGCAGAATTTGTGTCTCCACATAGTGCTGTGCCCCCAAAGTGCCCCTGTATTGATAATAAAATATAAAAATAAGAAATACTCACCTGACTTGTTCCCCGGTGAATGGAGCACATCCTTCTCCATCAGCAGGTACGATGCAGAGACATAATCGCACCTGCTGGGCAGAATAGAGCCCTTGCCGATTCCCCGGCCTTTGGTCTCCTCCTACACAGTCTAGCATTTACTATGTGTCACCGCATCGTGGCTACCTGCTAGAGGGAGGTGCAGCCGGTGAATGGTGGAGCAGGGAGCCGTCTTTAATATTGATTAGACCCTGGACAAGAATTTACTTGGGCCCCCGGGATCCCGCCTACCCACATAAAACAAGTAATATATATAATATAGCTTACAGTGAATTACTGTAAATACTTACAGTTCTGAAGACTCCAGCAGGCTCAGGATCAGTGCTCTGGGCAGCTGGCCTCAGGGCTGAAAGTGGGCACCGCTCTGCAGTTCAGGAAGGAGACTGGGGCTCACCCTAGCGTTGCAGTGCCTCCCCGTGACATCACGGCGCGCGGCGAACGAAAAGGGCATTTTTCACTTTATAAGACGCACCTGATGATAAGACGCACCTAGGTTTTTAAGAAGGGAAATAAGAAAAAAAAATTTGAACTGAAAGGTGTGCTTTTGGTGGGTTTTGAACTAATGGTGGTCTGTGGATGACACTATTATGGGAGATCTGTGGATGACACTGTTTTTGAGGGGATCTGTGGATGAGGCACTGTTATGGGGATCTGTGGATGACGCACTGTTATGGGGGCATCTGTGGATGACACTGTTATGGGGCATCTGTGGATGACACTGTTATGGGGGCATCTGTGGATGACACTGTTATGGGGGCATCTGTGGATGACACTGTTATGGGGATATCTGTGGATGACACTGTTATGGGGGCATCTGTGGATGACGCACTGTTATGGGGGACCTGTGGATGACACTGTTATGGGGATCTGTGGATGACAGTGTTATGGGGGCATCTGTGGATGACGCACTGTTATGGGGGCATCTGTGGATTACACTATTATGGGGATATCTGTGGATGACACTGTTATGGGGGCATCTGTGGATGACGCACTGTTATGGGGGACCTGTGGATGGCACTGTTATGGGGATCTGTGGATGGCACTGTTATGGGGGCATCTGTGGATGTCGCACTGTTATGGGGTGTGAGACAGTGACAGGTCTCACGCAGAGTAGAGGCAAGGAAGGGGTGGATAGTTCGGTCCACACCCCTATTCCACCACAGGCGAGACCAGCTGGAAGTAATCAGGCTGGCACAAAGCACCTTCCAGGGTGTCAGCAAGGGGGGAGTGTGTTACCTGTGGACAGAGGCCTGGAGACTCTGTCAGTGTGGTCCAAGCCAGGAGGGCTGAGAGACCACGATTCCCCAAGAGACACTGGACTGGAGACAGTGGGCGTACTGTGCTCTGTACAGCCAGGAGGCTGTGGGACATTGGCTCAGAAAGCCTCTTGTGTTCACAGGGTGTGAACAGGGACTTAGGTGAGTCAGGGATCTGGTTGTTTAGTTAGAGCCCAGCCGGGCGAGTGTTTATTATTTTGTGTTATTGTTTATGAGGATGTGCCGCAATAAAGCACCGTGTTTGGAACTTAACTTGGTGTCCTGAAGATATCTGTGAGAATGACCCGCGAAAGAGAGCTGATCCCCTAAAGGGGGCATATGTGGATGACACTGTTATGGGGATATCTGTGCATGACACTGTTATGGGGCCATCTGTGGATGACGCACTGTTATGGGGGCATCTGTGTGGATGACACTGTTATGGGGGATCTGTGGATGACACTGTTATGGGGGGATCTGTGGATGACACTGTTATGGGGGGGATCTGTGGATGACACATATATAGCATCTTATGCTATATATGTGTCATCCACAGAGCCCCCCCCCCCCCCCATAACCGTGTCCCTGTGTAAATAGTGATCCCCAATACAGGGGGTGGAGGCCAGCAACTAATCGCGGTGGGGTCTTTATATGTAGTGTAGTCAACTAGTCATAGCTAGGAGGCTAGTACTCACTATCAAACATTCAAACTACCATAGCAGGCAGGTCGGCAGCATAACGTGACATCACTCACTCCGTCACGCCGCACGCGCCTGCTCCTCCCACTTCTTTAATGAAGCAGGCAGAGCAAGCGCGTGATGGAGTGAGTAACGTTACGCGGTCGGCCGGCCTGCCTGCTACGGTAGTTTTCGCCGGGACACGGAGCCGGCAGAGCAGATCATGTCATTGTGGCCCTGGGCAGTGGCCAGCGGGGCTCAAGAGGCAGCTGCCTTGGGCCCCCCCAGGAGCAACTGAGCCCGGGGAAGCTGCCCCTTTTGCCCCGCATTAAAGACTGCATTCAACTGTATCTTAGTCCTCAAGATGCAGATACTGTAGAAATTGGGAAATACGTCAGCTGTCCCATGACCGCGGTACAGCCACCGAAATCCGGAACTGTCCCACCAGATCCGGGATGGTTGGAAGTATGCCATCTAATATCACAGAGTTAGCACTGTTACAAATGGCTCCCCACTCCAGCACCATCCTCCTGTATCCTCTTGGCAGATGTGACATGTTGGCAGGCATACAATGCTCACAAAGCTGGCAGGATGCCATCTATTGACGTCTGCATTTTATTCCTGATTTACTCCTGTATCATATTTTATGTATTGCCCAACCTCCTCCAGCTGCAGCAAAGCAATGGTTAAATCTTCCTGTTGTGAGCTATGTTCCTTGACTCCTGGCACTTTTAGTACTACACCTGAACCTGACTCCTGGCTACTCTCGACTATGCTCCTGCCTAAAGCCTTGGTTACTATGTCTGGTTCTGTCCCAGGCCTGCTCCTGGTCTTTGTTTCTGGTTACTCCTGATTCTGACCCCAGGGTGCTCCTTGGTGCTACTCCTGGTATTTCCTGGTTCTGACTCTGGTCTGCTCCTGGATACATATCCTAGTATTTATTTTCCTGCTCTTAGATGCTGATATTTCCTAGTTCCAATCTTGGCCTTCTCCTGGATGCTATCCCTATATTGCAGACACAGCTTCGCTGTTCCTTTATTGCAAACTCAGATCTGCTTTTCCTGTGTTGCACACTCGGGTTCTGCTGTTCCTTTGTGGTAAATTCGGTCCTTCAGTTTCAATGTTACAAATTCAACCCTGATGTTCCACTGTTCCTGTGTTGCAAACGTGGCTCTGCTGTTTCTGTTTTGGCAACTCAGCTATTTTTTTCTAATTTGCAAACTTAGCCCCCCATTAACCAGATGAGACCTAGAATATATAAATTAATCTACAATAAATCCCTTCAATCAGGCAACAATGACCCCTGAAAGGAGTTGGATTATCAAATACTCTGGATTAACAGACATCCTAAAAAAGTTCATGAACCTCACTAATGAGGCCTCATGCACATGACCATATGTATGTGCAGTCCGCAAAACAAGGATCTACAAAAAATACATTTTTGCATCCATTTTTTTGGTAACAATGCCTATCCTTGCTGAAGTGAATGGTTCCACATATGGGTCGCAAAAAAACTGAAACAAAATACATTTGTGTGCATGAGCCCTTATGGCGGAGACCATTCAGAAAGCCACAAATCTGCAGTAGAAATGTACTGACCGCCAACTCTGGCTAACAACTTTCTGACTCCACAGTCCTGACTATAAGGCCTCAAGCACGTGAACGTTGCTAGCTGTGGCCCGTATTGCGGGACGCAAACAGCGGGTCTGCAATATGCGGCCAGCGGCCTTGTGCTCACCGCATCACGAATGGGGACCCGTTCACTTGCATGGGTCCGCAATCCGGAAGGTGCAGTGCAAAATGAGGTCCCCAATGCACGGACCGGCCAAGCAACGGCTGTGTGCATGAGGCCTAACCCTCCTGATTATCACAGTTCAGTCTTCTGCTTCTAAATTGCAGGAACCAGGTGTCCAATTATCAGACTTTCCGGAATATCAGATGGTGGATAAATGGAATGTGACAGTATATTCCATATATAATCAGTCCGGTGTTTGGGATATAACCAGGTATAATACAGGTCTGGCTATGACAGCAGAATTCTTGAAAAGTAGCAACTGTAACATAAAACTTGCAGCGCTACATAGTAAAGCACATTCGAGGTCCTGGGTCTTTCTACAACCCGACATCGGTGATGTGCAGAGAGGAAAATGCAATGAGATCAATAATGTGCTTTTCACATGATGCATCTCATGGATGTAAGCAGCGTGTCATTGATTTTGATAGCGCTGACCGCTAGGAGATTATTACATCTGAGCGTTGGTTGGGTTGTCGATACCTGAAAGCAAATTCCAGGGCATTTCAGCTGAGGAAACGCAGAGGCTTTTAGTGAGGATAAATGTATAAAAGTCCTTTCTATTATCTCCTGCGTCATCGTCTTCACCATTAAACAAAGCTGGCCTTACAAAGGATGGCAACCTGTCCAGGACATCTTGTTGGCACCCCTGCCTCTCCCAGTGAGGGAGGGGTGCTCCCTAATGTTCAGGTCAAATAATACTTTCATACATTCAGATAACAACACCTTATAGTACCGCCACCACATATCCTGCAAAATTAATATACTGTGCAGTATCAGTAAATACCGCCATACAGTGCCCAAGTGATACCAACATACAGTGAACAGCTCTGTTCAAAAATAAATTTGTGTTTTACCATGTCTAAATAATACTGCTATATGGTACCCTGCACAAACAGCACACTTTGCAGTGCATCCTTGGTATTGCCACTCAATTTCTAAAACTGACATATCATGCTCAAATGATACCAACATACAGTGACCAAAAAAAAGCTCCATACATAAAGCCTTAGGATGCAATCTTTAGCACATGCGGCAGATGTGCCCAAGTCATACACCCCTTCCAGCCCTGCTATTAACTACCTGAGTAAAATAATGGAGGAAGTGGATGCTGGACAGAAAGTGATCACCGATTGGCGATAAACAAGTCGATCGGCGCTCATTGCCTGCCACACAGATGTCCTGAAGCAAAATAAAATGCGGTAGAATGATCATTATTACAATCGTTTGTCGACATTATGCCCCTGGTTACACTCAGCGATGTGCTGCCAACAAATGACAGTTGTGTGTGCCACATCAAAGATGTGATTGCCCAACAAACCAGCACCCTAAGTCACTTCCTACATTGAGGCCAGATTTAACCCTTTCACTGTGCCATGACATACATTGACGTCATGGGTGAGTAGGCCTAAGCGTACATTTTTGGACACAGTTTTTGGACACAGTAATTCCAGTCTTGGCTGTAACTCTGACTCCACCTGTTTAACCCCTTAGATGCCATGGTCAATAGCAACCATGAGATCTATATGCCACGCAATGCCAGTGTGTTTTGTGCTAGTGACAGAGTGATTTCTGCATTTATCGCTGTAAGTGTTTGAATATATGCCGCATATTTTATTTTTATACATGAGAACATTATGAGATCTTGTACTAACTTTTATTCTGGAAACCGGAAATGACATAGTCCCCTAAGCTCATGAGATCAGAGTTCGGGTGGATTTGATTGTGACGCCCCCAGACGAAGCGAAGGCGAAACCCGGGTCGGGCAAGCTTACACGCTATATGCAAGTTGTTTTATTGTAAGAACAATAAATTATACCTTTTAAAAAAGATTCGGGTATTGCACTATGATCTGTTCCTCTTGAAGGAAGTCGCTTTGCTGGTTGGTATCGAGACCATATACCGGGGATGCATCTGTGAAGCTGCGAAATCTCCGTAAAGACTTCCTGTTTGTGAAACACTCCCCATTCAAGTTTAGCGCTGACCCATATGTATGTACTCTTTTACATTATTAGGGGGCACTATGGGGGCATTTACTGAGGCCACAAAGAAGGGGTATTTTATATGGGGGGCACTATGGGGGAAGGGGGGAGAGGAACACTATGGGGGCATCTACTGAGGCCACAAAGAAGGGGTATTTTAGTGACAAATTAAAATTCGGCGAAGCGGTCAAATCAAATTTTTGAGAACTTAGCTCATCTCTAGTAGCGGCTTATCTCCTCGCTAATGAAAGGATCGGACAATTGGATCACATGTACCACATCCTTATTTAACCCCGAAGAGGCCTCCATACACATTAGATGGTTTCAGCAGGTTCGGCCGATACACATCCAATGTGTGTGTCCAGCTTTACCTTCAACATAAGACGCTGGACCTTAAAAGACCAGAGGGCGGCAATGTGAAGAGTTTGGATCAACTCGGCAGCATATTTCACTACAGATTCTCCAGTGGGGGCGCCCCCCAAACTACCGTATTTCCATGTTCCTTAGTGGGTAATAACAACCTCTTAAATTTGGGGGCCACAGGAGAAGCCTGCTGAAAGATCCCAAGGACGCAGGGGGCCATGATAACTCCTGCTACAAACATTAGAAGGCTGTAAGGGTGGTCTGCAGGTAGACCTCCATGGGCACCCGGATCAGTGGGAAGTGAAGCTTTCCTGGTGGATTCTTCCAGTCTAAACAAAAGCCGAGATATGCTCTGCTCTGCTACATCCATTACTGTCAAATGTGAAACCATTGCAGATTAAGTAAATGAAATGCATAATTCACCTCCTTCCTCTTGGATAAATAATTGACTTTGCTCTATGAAAGGCAGCACCCGTTCTTATCGCGTGGCAGAATGGAAAAGGTCGATATGGCGGTGGTATCTGCTCTGAGGAGGTCATCACAACCGTTCCACCCTTCGCCCCTGTAGCATCATTTTCATCCCTCATCAATCAATGTCCACGTAATGCAGTCTCCTTCACCTCTGCTCTCCCTTCTCCTCACATCACTGCTTCATCCGCCGTTCTTGTCTGTCTATATACCTTCGCCTATCCAGCACCTAAAAGGTCATGTCCATTAATTGTCGTCTCCAAAGAAGCCAGCAGAGTTGGATGTCACCGTAACGTTGGATGGTGCATGACAGGTGTATTGTGGACTCCATGGCAAACCCACCTTAAATAGTCACACGAGACAAAGAGTGGATTTAACTGGACACTGCAGGAGAAGGCTATGATCTCCTGACCTCATAAACAATTTTTTAAGCCATATTCTTATCAGTTTGATAAGCATTGGCCTATTATGAGTGTTTATGAGGTCAGGAGATCAGAGAGAAGATCTCTACATGAGCCATCAGATGATGGTACTCAAAGAAAACAGAAGGTCACAGGCTGATTTTTTTTAACCCTTGTATCTCAGAAACGACTGAACATTTTTAATAGAGACCAATAGAAAAATTACTTTAGCCCAAAATTAGTAAAATGCAATCATTAAACAAAATGCCCCGAAGGTGTCTATAGCCTTTAACATAAATAATAAAAGCAAATTTAGAAAAACTATAATAATAATATAGGCTGGCTCACAGTATTTTTGCATATAAATTTATTAATACACTTAATAAAACAAAAACCAACTTAGTGTCGACATATCAGCATAAATACATTAAATAGGTATATAAAGTGCGGAGCTCACGCACAAAACCTAAACAGCTGGAGTACTCCAAAATAAATGAGACCTTATGGCTAAGGTGAAACTGCAAGAATCATTCAATTATACCACTCAGATGTCCATAAAATTGTATGCCGGTTTACCAGTTTGTTGGAACCGGAGAGGTTCAGAAGGTGTCCTTACTGCGATCTCCTGCAGGGAAAACTCTATCCTCAGGTGCCGTTTAGCAATAGTGATTGCACCGCTTCCGATCAATGGCACTCCACTTACTTTTCCTTGCGGAGCAAGCTTCCGACCTGTTCCTACAGCGTCCCACGTGACCAGCTAGATGTTAATTTCCTGGTTAATGACGTAGGTGCTTGGAGCCGTCGGGTTAGCGGAGGCTGATGTAGCTGAGTCCGTAGTTGTTTGAGCCCGTCGGATTAGCGGAAGTTAGTACAGCAGAGTTTGCTTAGTACTATTCGGCAAAGTTGAATATATCCACTTAGGTTTAAGCCACCTTGACAGTAATTAGCAGATAGAGTCTTTAAAAGTGGTATAGGACATCTTCCGATAGTTGAAAAAGAGGTTCTTTTCTTGCACTTTTATAAAAAACCGCACCAATAGCCAGGTCTTAGTCCAACCTAGACGCGTTTTGGAACTATGTTCCTTCCTCAGTAGATGTGAAATGCTGCACATCTAGGTGGCTTAAACCTAAGTGGATATATTCAACTTTGCCGAATAGTACTAAGCAAACTCTGCTGTACTAACTTCCGCTAATCCGACGGGCTCAAACAACTACGGACTCAGCTACATCAGCCTCCGCTAACCCGACGGCTCCAAGCACCTACGCCATTAACCAGCAAATTAACATCTAGCTGGTCACGTGGGACGCTGTAAGAACAGGTCGGAAGCTTGCTCCGCAAGGAAAAGTAAGTGGAGTGCCATTGATCGGAAGCGGTGCAATCACTATTGCTAAACGGCACCTGAGGATAGAGTTTTCCCTGCAGGAGATCGCAGTAAGGACACCTTCTGATTCTGAACCTCTCCGGTTCCAACAAACTGGTAAACCGGCATACAATTTTATGGACATCTGAGTGGTATAATTGAATGATTCTTGCAGTTTCACCTTAGCCATAAGGTCTAATTTATTTTGGAGTACCTCAGCTGTTTAGGTTTTGTGCGTGAGCTCCGCACTTTATATACCTATTTAATGTATTTATGCTGATATGTTGACACTAAGTTGGTTTTTGTTTTATTAAGTGTATTAATAAATTTATATGCAAAAATACTGTGAGCCAGCCTATATTATTATTATTATATTTGCTCCTTTTCAGTTGGTTACTGACAGGCTGGGCTCCAGTAGTTTGCTGGTAGAGCTTTTCTTAATATATATTAAATTTAGAAAAACATTCCTCACCCAAGTGGCTTCAAAAGAGTTACACCCAGACAAAAAGAGATCCTCAAAGCCACCAAGGGGAAAGGATGAGAGGTTTGGGTGGCACCCAAGTCAGATAATTGAGCCTTGAGCTGACATGAATCACCAGAAAGAAAAATGAGATTATTCATGTGGGTAGATTTGATACTCGTTTAATCTGTAGTCAACTAACAGTGATTCACCGGCACCATATATCTGACTCTGGTAGCACCTAAGCCTATTTTTTCTCCCACTTGGGTGATCTGGACCTAGCCCTTAATAAGGTCCGCATATTGCAGCCAAACAACAGCTATTTTAACCATAAAATGGGGAGTGTTTTGTTGGCTCTTGACCCAAAAGTGAGGACCCCTTTGCCAATGCTGCTGTGGCAAAAGAACCCCAAACCAAGCCATTCTATCAACAGCCTTTGTTGCGCTACCAAGGAATCAATCCGTTAAAATAGGAGAAGGTGACTGTGCCCTATTTGCTGCTCACAAAAAAAATTGCCTGTGCCCCCCTGCATTCACTTCTTTTTAAAAGTTACCTGCACACGGGTGCAAGGTTAGAAACAGAAAATCTGCACAGATTTCCGTGTGGATTTCTGTGCAGTTCAGCATGTGTTAAAGAGCTCATTGAGGGTCTTTTAGCACAAGTCATTTTCTGGTGGTTTTATCTCAAAATAATTGCAAAAAATGCTGCGGTTTTGTAAAACACAGAAAAAATGTTGCAGGCCTAAAATGTGTGCAGTTTTTCCTAGCTTTAGCTGTAAGTTTGTTTGTTTTTGCAATTATTTTATGTTAAAGGGGTTATCGTGGAAACGATAATGATGATGTATTCTTAGAATAGGTCATCATTATCACATCAGCGGGGGGGTCCAAGGCCTGGCACCCCCGCCAATTAGCTGTTTCAGGAAGCCGCAAGTGAGTGTTGTGGGCACCCGGCAGCTCATCAAGCGCAGCGCCATACATAGTATAGTGGCCATGCTTGGTATTGCAGCTCAGCCCCATTGACTTGAAGGCTGCAACTAGTCCAACCTGATTGGCGGGGATCCCAGGTGTCAGACCCCCAGAGATCTGATATTCATGACCTATCCTGAGGATAGGTCATCAATATCTTTCCCCAGATTACCCCTTTAACTTCAGTAATATAAACTTGAAGGTCTTGAGCCCCTCAAAAAATCTAAGAGCGCCCTCACCTACTATGTGCATACTTACCAACATCTCTGTGCTGGTGTACATAAGCACTGTCCAGCGATGGCAAGTGATAAGCCATGTTTGTTGGAACTGTCTGAAAATTCGGGACAATACCGGCAAATCTGGGACTGCTGGTAACTGCGCATGTGACATCTGTAGTACTGGTTGTAACGGATCACCTTCCGTTAATGGACGCTTCCTAGCTTGCGCCGAGGACCACAAGCACCGCACTGGACACCACAACCACCGCAGACTCCACAACCGCCGTAGCTTAACTGGAGCCGCGCCGTCTTCCTTCCACCCTGAATGAACCTCCAGCATTCAGGACCGTGTGGGAAAGATCTCTCCTCCAGGAGAGGGTATCAGGGACAGGAAGAAAGAGATTAAAGCTCCAGGGAATATGCAGAGCATAGCAATCCCCAGCGTGATACAGCAATTCCCTCCAATAACGAGACAAGGCTACGTTTTGAGGGATCAAGAAGAACTGACCCTTTATTGAGGGCTACCCGCCCGTATTTATGCAGGTCCACATCTGGTGTACACTCCCCTAGGGGACCAGAAGGAGGACTGCGACACAGGACAGACACGCAGCACCCAGGACACACAGACACAACACATCCCCACAATGCATCATGGTTTCCTCCTCTCTGCCCTGGAGACACCCGAAGAGCAATTCAATTATCTCTCAGGACAAAGGGAAATCACCAATACACACGTGGGAACAACAGGATAGGAATCACCACCCAAACACACAAAATCCTCCCTTCTGTCTGTGATATAATTATGGATTAACATAACTATCACAGACAGTAAAAATACAGTTTTTAAACATACACTGTAACTTTACAACCATACATTCCATCTCCATAAATTACATATTTAAACTCAGCATACATCAAACATAAACACTTCCAAAAATCACACAAATCCCTCCAGCGGATCAAAAGTTAAGTGGAAGTCTTTTATGACCGACCGCAAGCACAATTTCCTGCCCAAAACAGTTCCATAGATTTGGGCTGTGCGGTCGGACAATTTCATGCAGTAAAACGACTAAGTCCCATCTTCGAACGGGACAGTCTCTGGAGCTGAAAGTTCAGTATGGAAGAAGGTAAGGGTCAGCGGTGTTCGTGTATTTGCGCATCCGCTTTTAGTTCCACAGAATCTTTAGTATACACCGCTGACCGCGTTCGGTCCTATTAACAGTCCAGACATGCGGCCTAGTTCTGTTACACTGTTCTTGAAGGGTAATATGTCCCGGGGCCATAGTCGTAGGGCAGGAGGCTAGCCATAAGTTTTCTACAATGCCCAGTGGCAAATGGCAGTTTGTCACACTGGTGTCTTCTTATGTGCCAGAGGGGCCTTTGGGCTACCTATGCTCTCCCTACAGTTACACCCCTTCTTCTAAGAAGGTTAAAACAAAGTGTACACCTTCTCACAAGAAAAAAAGTATCTATTGCATAAAGCATTGTTGCTATGGGCTACCACTGTTGAGGAAGCCACTCCTCCTAGTTGAACTGTTGGATGTGATTACTGCTATACCTTTAAGGGTCTGTTATTTACATGCTGTTACAACTCCCCTTAATGTGCCATGTACATGCAATAACGATATGCTGTTTGGGCCTTGTACTACTGGGAAATGCATGCAGGGGTTCCACAAAGCAAGGCACTCCACTAGCAGGGTAACACGCCCTGGACATAGCTGTATATTGGTGAGAAATGTCACACATCGTCACTCCGGGGGAGTCATACACTTTGGTCAGGATGAAATAACATTGTAGATGAGACACACTGCATGATGTCATACTGCACTGATGTGACATAATATGTATTGCGCAGTAGGAAATAAATGTATGCACTGTAAATATGTGTGCTGTAAGCAACACCGAGGTTATGCTGCCACCTACTTGCCAATTGTATTATTATTACTGTTGAATAATATGCTGTACAATTTACAAGACCTTCATACAATGAAAAAGAATGCGATCCACGGCACTCACTGGTCTTCGTTATATCCATTTATTGCAAAAACAAAGTGCACGGTGCTTAGGGAACATAGCAGATGACCACCGGCCATCTGCCTGTGGTGGTCTGCTATGTTCCCCAAGCACCGTGCAAAAAATAGATATAATGAAGAACAGTGAGTGCTGTGGATTACATTCTTTTTCATTGTGTGGACTTTATATCTGCTTTTTGCTCCACTGAGCACCGCATATTTTTTACCCATTGATCAAGCGCGTCTGTGAGCAGGCTTGCTAAAGGTGGTGCAGAGTGTGTATACGTTTTTACCTGGAGAAAAAAAGAAGAACATAAATATACTGTACATGCAGGCAAGCCATATACTGAGAAGCAGGAGTGCCTGAGATAGGGCTGGGAAGCTGCTGCTAAAACCAAAGCCAGCAATAATCCTGAAAGTAACTAGCTAGATAGTGGAGGTGATTGGTACTACTCATGTGTATAAGACACCTCAGGCCATAGATAGGACTAGTTACCAACAAAGCATATCAGAAGAGTTGAGGCCAGCGACGATAGGTCAAAGCAGCCTAATCCTTGCATCCTAAAAGCAACGGAAGCCTGTATTAGAGATTTATAACCAAGAACAGCCAGCCTGCAGCCTGTAAGCATTATTGTGTCAGAAAGTGTGCAATTCTGTGTATCGCAAAGAAGGTCATATAATGATTATGAATAGTGTGCCCAGTAAATGCAAGGACCGAGACACCACAGCCTGGGAGCACCTGTTGGAGACTGTGCAGATTGTACGGTTGTGCGCCACATGGACAAATACAAATTCAACATTTCTTTATTATTGCCACTCTAAGGAGACGAAAGCAAGGGTGCCATTGCCCAGGGAGCTGACTTCCTTACAAGCTGGTATGTCAGCAAGTATATCCACCCTATATGGTGTACGGTTCTGTATAGTATGTATAGAGATAGATAGACAGATGGATGCAACTTGGGTAAAGATCCATATGCTTGAATCTCCAGACCAGTAACTACATGAAGATCACGAGGTCTGAGTGATGATGGGATAGGCTTCATTGATAAAGTGTTCCCAGTGTGACAGGTCCTCTGTAAGAAGATAAGAACGGCTCTGTGAAGTAGATTATATTTTTACATGTTTATTGGAATCTCAAGGAAAAAGAGAAATCTTTGCAGGGGTCAAGCCTCTTGATCATGCATCGTTATCTAAAAACCTTCCTTATCCATGAGATTACAGTAAACATGTGCGACTCATTCATCATTTCAGTGAGCTGCCATTTGCCATACTTATTAATGCTGCTCTGCATCACATGCTGCTGGGATAAGATGACTTTGATGTACAGTATATACATACAGGTCGCAATAACTGGAATTACGGGCAAAGACACCATACTCACTTTAGCTTAATATGTGCATATATTGGAAATGTATGGACTAAGCACCACCTTCCCCAATTTTAATATCAGACTAAGGCTAGTTTCACACTATGGTTTTTTGCAGACCTGCCATGGATCTGCAAAAACGTTTCCGTTACAAGTAGAGATGATCGAATCGAATCCCACGAAGTGGAATTCAATCCGAATTTCAGGATAAATTTGATTCGCCTAGAAGCCGAATTTCCTCGTGCTTCGTGTCAGTGAAGCGATTTAACCTGAAATAGTATAAAAAAAAATTAATAAATAAAAACTTACCTCCTCCATTTGCTCGCGATGGGCCATTCCATTGCTTGAAGATCTCGGCTAAAATCCTGTGAAGCGAGAGATTACATCATCACGCCAGCTGGCGTGATGACGTCATACATCACCACGCCAGCCGGCGTGATGACGTAATCTCGCGCTGCACAGATTTTCGGCCGAGATCTTCAAGCAAGATGGCGGCAGCCGGCCCATCGCGATCAAATGGAGGCGGTAAGTTTGATTACATTTTTTTTTTTATTGGTAATTTTACACTCAGATGCCGCGATCATGTATGAACGCGGCATCTGAGGGGTACAATGATAGGGGCGGTGCTATCGCAGCTCCTTGTCATTGCACCCGCTACTTACAAAAAAATGCGCTTCGTGGCGAAGTAATTCATCACAAAGCAAATTTTTTTGTGAAATTAGGCGAATCAGAAATTCGCTCATCTCTAGTTACAATGATACGTACAACCGCATGTATCCGTCATGAACGGATCCGGTTGTATAATGTCTTCTATAGCCATGACGGATCCGTCTTGAACACCATTGAAAGTCAATGGGGGACGGATCAGTTTTCTATTGTGCCAAATTGTGTCATAGAAAACGGATCCGTCCCTATTGACTTACATCTGTTTGGCTCCGCTTCCTCAAGCGGAATAGAGACTGATCGGAGGCAAACTGATGCATTCTGAGCGGATCCTTTTCCATTCAGAATGCATTAGGGCAAAACTGATCCGTTTTGGACCGCTTGTGAGAGCCCATGACGGATCTCAGAAACGGAAAGCCAAAACTCTAGTGTGAAAGTAGCCTAAGACAGTTAACAGTAGTACTGAAAATTCTCTTAATTTTTTAATTTCATATACATTGTGGCAGTATTATAGTAGTTATATGCCGTATTTTTCACCCTATAAGACGCACCGGCCCATAAGACGGACCTAGGTTTTAGAGGAGAACAATAAGAAATAAATATTTTCCATTACACCTCAGGTCAGACCAGCAATCAGACCCCCAAAGTTAATCAGACCTCAGCTTACAGCCCCAATCAGACCCCCAATGTCAATCAGACCTCATATCAGGCCCCCAATGTCAATCAGACCTCAGATCAGTCCCCCAGTGCCTCAGATCAACCCCAGCCATCTATCAGCCCCCATATGTCAGCCAGCAGCCCCGATATGTCAGCCAGCAGCCCCCATATGTCAGCCAGCAGCCCCCATATATCAACCCCTATATGTCAGCCATCAGCCCCCAGGGCAAATAAAATAAAAAAAACTCACTTACCTCTCCTGCTCCTGGATGCCACCGCTCCTCACCATCGCAATCCTCTTCATCCTGCTGTCGTCTGTGTATCGCGGCGCACAGTGTGAGGTCACAGAGCGACCTCACACTGTGCACAGCCCTGCACAGCCGATAGCCGAGCAGAGGACCAGGAAGCGGTGAGTACAGAGCCTTCACCGCTTCCCGGTCCTCCAGTACTAATGAAACGCTTCATTAGTAGTCGCCGCATAAGATGCAGGGGCAAAGTGGGGGAAAAAAGTGTGTCTTATGGGGCAAAAAATACGGGTACTTGTACATAGGAGCAGTATTATAGTAGTTATATTCTTGTACATAAGAGCAGTATTATAGTAGTTATATTCTTGTACATAAGAGCAGTATTATAGTAGTTCTATTCTTGTACATAGGAGCAGTATTATAGTAGTTATATTCTTGTACATAGGAGCAGTATTATAGTAGTTATATTCTTGTACATAAGAGCAGTATTATAGTAGTTATATTCTTGTACATAGGAGCAGTATTATAGTAGTTATATTCTTGTACCTAGGAGGCAGTATTATAGTAGTTATATTCTTGTACATAGGAGCAGTATTATAGTAGTTATATTCTTGTACATAGGAGGCAGTATTATAGTAGTTATATTCTTGTACATAAGAGCAGTATTATAGTAGTTATATTCTTGTACATAAGAGCAGTATTATAGTAGTTATATTCTTGTACATAGGAGCAGTATTATAGTAGTTATATTCTTGTACATAAGAGCAGTATTATAGTAGTTATATTCTTGTACATAGGAGCAGTATTATAGTAGTTATATTCTTGTACATAGGAGGCAGTATTATAATAGTAATATTCTCGTACATAGGAGGCAGTATTATAGTAGTTATATTCTTGTACATAAGAACAGTATTATAGTAGTTATATTCTTGTACATAGGAGCAGTATTATAGTAGTTATATTCTTGTACATAGGAGCAGTATTATAGTAGTTATATTCTTGTACATAGGAGGCAGTATTATAGTAGTTATATTCTTGTACATAGGAGCAGTATTATAATAGTAATATTCTTGTACATAGGGGGCAGTTATATAGTAGTTATATTCTTGTACATAGGAGCAGTATTATAGTAGTTATATTCTTGTACATAGGAGCAGTATTATAGTAGTTATATTCTTGTACATAGGAGCAGTATTATAGTAGTAATATTCTTGTACATAGGAGCAGTATTATAATAGTAATATTCTCATACATAGGAGGCAGTATTATAGTAGTTATATTCTTGTACATAGGAGCAGTATTATAGTAGTTATATTCTTGTACATAGGAGCAGTATTATAGTAGTTATATTCTTGTACATAGGGGGCAGTATTATAGTAGTTATATTCTTGTACATAGGAGCAGTATTATAGTAGTAATATTCTTGTACATAGGAGCAGTATTATAATAGTAATATTCTCGTACATAGGAGGCCGTATTATAGTAGTTATATTCTTGTACATAGGAGCAATATTATAGTAGTTATATTCTTGTACATAGGAGCAGTATTATAGTAGTTATATTCTTGTACATAGGAGCAGTATTATAGTAGTTATATTCTTGTACATAGGAGCAGTATTATAGTAGTTATATTCTTGTACATAGGAGCAGTATTATAGTAGTTATATTCTTGTACATAGGAGCAGTATTATAGTAGTTATATTCTTGTACATAGGAGCAGTATTATAGTAGTTATATTCTTGTACATAGGAGCAGTATTATAGTAGTTATAGTCTTGTTTCATAGGAGCAGTATTATAGTAGTTATAGTCTTGTACATAGGAGGCAGTATTATAGTAGTTATATTCTTGTACATAGGAGCAGTATTATAGTAGTTATATTCTTGTACATAGGAGCAGTATTATAGTAGTAACATTCTTGTACATAGGAGCAGTATTATAATAGTAATATTCTCGTACATAGGAGGCAGTATTATAGTAGTTATATTCTTGTACATAGGAGCAGTATTATAGTAGTTATATTCTTGTACATAGGAGCAGTATTATAGTAGTTATATTCTTGTACATAAGAACAGTATTATAGTAGTTATATTCTTGTACATAGGAGCAGTATTATAGTAGTTATATTCTTGTACATAGGAGCAGTATTATAATAGTAATATTCTCATACATAGGAGGCAGTATTATAGTAGTTATATTCTTGTACATAGGAGCAGTATTATAGTAGTTATATTCTTGTACATAGGAGCAGTATTATAGTAGTTATATTCTTGTACATAGGGGGCAGTATTATAGTAGTTATATTCTTGTACATAGGAGCAGTATTATAGTAGTAATATTCTTGTACATAGGAGCAGTATTATAATAGTAATATTCTCGTACATAGGAGGCCGTATTATAGTAGTTATATTCTTGTACATAGGAGCAATATTATAGTAGTTATATTCTTGTACATAGGAGCAGTATTATAGTAGTTATATTCTTGTACATAGGAGCAGTATTATAGTAGTTATATTCTTGTACATAGGAGCAGTATTATAGTAGTTATATTCTTGTACATAGGAGCAGTATTATAGTAGTTATATTCTTGTACATAGGAGCAGTATTATAGTAGTTATATTCTTGTACATAGGAGCAGTATTATAGTAGTTATATTCTTGTACATAGGAGCAGTATTATAGTAGTTATAGTCTTGTTTCATAGGAGCAGTATTATAGTAGTTATAGTCTTGTACATAGGAGGCAGTATTATAGTAGTTATATTCTTGTACATAGGAGCAGTATTATAGTAGTTATATTCTTGTACATAGGAGCAGTATTATAGTAGTAACATTCTTGTACATAGGAGCAGTATTATAATAGTAATATTCTCGTACATAGGAGGCAGTATTATAGTAGTTATATTCTTGTACATAGGAGCAGTATTATAGTAGTTATATTCTTGTACATAGGAGCAGTATTATAGTAGTTATATTCTTGTACATAAGAACAGTATTATAGTAGTTATATTCTTGTACATAGGAGCAGTATTATAGTAGTTATATTCTTGTACATAGGAGCAGTATTATAGTAGTTATATTCTTGTACATAGGAGGCAGTATTATAGTAGTTATATTCTTGTACATAGGAGCAGTATTATAATAGTAATATTCTTGTACATAGGGGGCAGTTATATAGTAGTTATATTCTTGTACATAGGAGCAGTATTATAGTAGTTATATTCTTGTACATAGGAGCAGTATTATAGTAGTAATATTCTTGTACATAGGAGCAGTATTATAATAGTAATATTCTCGTACATAGGAGGCAGTATTATAATAGTAATATTCTCGTACATAGGAGGCAGTATTATAGTAGTTTTCCCTTTTCGTACTCCGGCAGCACATCACGGGTTAATACCATTCCCTTCAGATTGTAGGACCGCCCACCTAGATAAATCAGAATAATTAATTAATTAATTAGCTCCCTAATATAGGGCGGCAACCAGAATGCATCCTTGTGTTTTTTTATTGTCCTTCAGTAAGCCCACCTAGCGGCTGGTTATCTGGATCAGGTAGCCTGATTGACCTTTTTTTTTTTTTTTTTTTTTCCTTTTTCTTTTCTTTCTTTTTGGCCATGTATATTTCCTGGCCCCTAGCGTTTGCTCCTGTGTTTTTCCAGGACGCGCTTTCTGCATTGGAGGCAGGCGCTTACCGCACCAACCACCGGGTGTATTTTTCTGTCAGACGCGGGGCGTCTGACGTCTTTTCACATGCCTCCTCCTCGTCAGCCGAACTTCCGGTTCGTGGAGCGCAAGAAGCGCTTGGTGGAACGCAGGCGCTGGGCGTCTGACGTCACCCCGTGTGCCTCCTTCGGCGGCAGCAGTGTTTCCGGTTCCGGACTTCAGGTTCTGTGGAGCGCAAGAAGCGCCTGGTGGAACGCAGGCGCTGGGCGTCTGACGTCATCCTGCATGCCGCCGCCTACCTGATACAGCTGTAAGTATTTAAACTAGCTGTCTGTAGTGCTCACTGCCGCATGTGCCTGGCAGCAGAGCTCTGGTATTGTAAAGGTAATTTCTGCCTGTCCTGTGTCAGGCAAATCCTCCTATAAGCTTCCCTTATTTACTGGTTCCTGTATTATGTGTTACAGATGTCCAGCTCCTCAAGCAGAACAGGGAAGAGGTCCAGGAAGAGCAGGCACAGGTTGTGCCATTCATGTGATCAGCCTCTGCCTGATGAATATCCAGAGGATCACTGTGAGCAGTGTAGTGGGAATCCTCCTAAGGTCTCCCCATCTAGATCTGCTAAGAAACGCAAATCCAAACAAGCATTGTGCATATCTTGTATTCAGCCGTTACCTCCTAATTGCTCCACCAATATATGTAAGAGTTGTTCTCATTCAGATGAGGCCTCTGATGCAGAAACCAGGAAGATGATGTCTCTATTTAAGAAATTTCTTGCTAAAACTAGGAAGAAGAGTAACAGGAGAGATCAGTTATCTTCTGAGTCGTCTTCTGAGCAGTCTTCACGCTCTGAAGGTGAAGTCTCTTCAGACTCTGAGTCCGAGCACCCGATTCTGGAGGATAACTTTCTGTTTAATAAAAGTAACGTTAACCAATTGATTAAGGAAGTAAAGAGGAGCATGGAGTCTAAAAAAGAAAAGACATCAGAGCGAGAGGAAGAAAATCTTTTTTATTTTCCTAAGAAAAAAGCCTCGGTGTTTCCTAGTCACCCTGTCTTGAGCTCCATTATGCGCAAAGAATGGGAACAGCCAGTGGGAAAGATAAATCTGGGATCCAGATTTAGAGCAGC
Organism: Bufo bufo; assembly: GCF_905171765.1. Taxonomy (NCBI): domain Eukaryota; kingdom Metazoa; phylum Chordata; class Amphibia; order Anura; family Bufonidae; genus Bufo; species Bufo bufo. Next base: position 32,572,470 of record NC_053394.1, on the reverse strand, counting down.
GTACAAAACAGATCCTGCTGAATCCACCAGCTGGGAAGTCCCAGCAAGGGTAGACCCGGCGGTTACCCGTTTAGCTAAAAGATCTCTGTTTCCTACTGATGACTCCTCCTTGCTCAAGGAGCCTATGGAGAAGAAGGCGGATGGGCTCTTAAAGAGACTGCACACCTACCTGGCCTCCCTAAGCAAGGCTGCTATGGCTACAGTCCCTGTAGCTCGGGCTCTCAGGGTATGGCTAAGCCAGCTGGGTAGGGATATAGAGGATGGAGTACCAAGGGAGGAATTGCTTCAACAGCTACCATCTTTGAAAATGGCGGCGGAGTTCCTTTGTGATTTTCCTCTGGATACGTTGAGGTTGACGGCGAAAAATATGGCTCTATCAAACTCCGTTAGAAGAGCCTTCTGGTTGAAGCTATGGTCCGGTGATCCTTCGTCTAAAAGTAATCTCTGCTCCTTGCCGTTTGAGCCTGGAAGACTTTTTGGCTCTCAGCTGGATAAGCTTCTGGAAGCTAATATGGAGGAGAAGACTTTGAATTTTCCTCAGACCAGACGTAGAGACAAACAGAAGTTTTTTCGTCCCTATAGAGGACAGGAGTATAGGAGGTCAAGTTTTAGAGGACGCTCAACCAGGGGAAGATCTGACCGTAGATTCAGACCAGCTCCTGAAAAGCCAGGAAAAAAGCCAGACGACTCCAAGCAACCAGACATGGAGTTCTGACGCCACAGGTCAGGAAGTGGGAGGCCGCCTGTCAAACTACTATCCAGAATGGCTGCGGATTACCTCAGACAATTGGGGTCTCCAGATCGTCAGAGAAGGTTACGAACTGGAGTTCGACCACTTCCCAAGGGACAGATTTCTGACAAACAGGGGAAGAGATCCTCTTCTAGTTCGTTTACTGGAAGAATTTGTAAAAAAAGGCGCACTGGAATCCGTTCCTTACCACCAGAGGGGAAAGGGGGTATACTCCAGAGTATTCCATGTACCCAAGTCAGATGGAAGAAGCCGTCTTATCATAGATCTGCGTTACTTGAATCAGTACCTGAAGAAAGTTAATTTCAAAATGGAAACTATAAGATCAATAACAGCAGTACTCACAAGGGATCAGTACATGGTATCCTTAGATTTAAAGGACGCGTATCTACACATCCCCATAAAAGAGTCGTCCAGAAAGTTTCTAAGACTGGCTATGCAGAGGGAAGAAGGTATCTTCCACTTCCAGTTCAAGGCTCTTCCTTTTGGCCTCTGCTCTTCACCAAGAATCTTTACCAAGATTGCAGTTATAGTAGCGGTGACTCTTCGTCTCCAGAATATTCAAGTCTTTCCTTACCTGGACGACTGGCTTCTGGCCGCCCAATCCGAACACCTTCTGCAGATTCATCTCCAGAAAGCGATAAAACTGCTTCAATCCCTAGGATTCCTAATAAATTGGAAGAAGTCAGAAATCATTCCTACTACCTCCAAGTCTTTCCTAGGATTCAGGATAGACACACGCAGCATGACACTTTTCCTGCCAGCTGTAAAGGTTGGGACTTTAAAGAAAGAGATAAGAACCCTATTATCCTTACATCGTCCTTCAGTGCGCAGAGTCATGAAGACGCTGGGACATATGACAGCGACAGCGGATGCCGTCCCCTGGGCCATGATCCATACCAGGGACTTACAGCAGGATATGCTCCAGACGTGGCATCACACCCACCACAGTCTGAAAGCAAAAGTAAGATTGAAGCCTTCAACAATTCAGAGTCTAAACTGGTGGCTGCAGACCAAGAATCTTTCCTCTGGGAAGAGTTTCCAGTTCATGTCTCCGGTCATAATCACAACAGACGCATCTGGCCAAGGCTGGGGAGCACACCTCCAAGACAGATGGGTTCAAGGCCTCTGGTCCCCACAGATGAAGAAGCAATCTTCAAATTTCAGGGAGCTGAAAGCGGTCCACTTGGCTCTCCACCAGTTTGCAGCAGAGACAAAGGGAAGACCAGTGCTTGTGCGGTCAGACAACCTCCCGGCGGTATTTTATCTGAACAAGCAAGGAGGGACGAGGAATGCGGTTCTCCTAGGCTTGTGCAAGCAGATCTTCTCCTGGGCAGAGTCCCACCTTTTAGAATTGAGAGCCATGCATATCAAAGGCTGCTGCAATATTCAAGCGGATCGCTTGAGTCGGAGGATGATCAAACCGGCAGAATGGGAGCTGAATCAAGACATATTCCAGCAAATAGTAGCCAAATGGGGTCTGCCAGCATGGGACCTGATGGCGTCCAGAAGGAACAAAAAGCTGCCAAGGTTTTGCTCTCTGAACAGGTGGGAGGAACCCACACGGCTGGACGCTTTTTCCTTCAGTTGGAGACACCTGTTCGTGTACATCTTTCCTCCGGTCCCTCTCATTGTGAGAGTCCTTCGGAAGATCCTTGCAGAGAGGCCTCAGGCGATATTAATAGCGCCATTCTGGCCGAGAAGGTCGTGGTTTCCCCTTCTTCTCCATCTTTCCAAGGGGGAATTCTGGAAGCTCCCTCTAGTTCCGGATCTTTTGCTTCAAGAGGGTCTATATCATCAGCATCTGGACAGACTACACCTCACAGCCTGGAGGCTGAAAGATCTGCGGTAGAGGAAAGAGGACTCTCAGACTCAGTAATCAATACACTTCTTTGCTCTCGGAAGCAATCAACAAATATGAAGTATGCCAAGATCTGGAATAAATTCTCGCAATGGCTCTGTGAGTCGAATTGTTCAGTCATTGACATCTCTTCTATACTGCAGTTCCTTCAAGACGGTTTTCAAAAGGGTCTCAAACCCAATACACTAAGGGCACATATGACGGCGATCAATGCCATGACCGAAAGTAAATTTGTTCATCACCCGCTCATCGTCCGGTTCTTTAAAGCAATAAGGAAGTTAAGACCTGTTTTTCGAGAACCCATACCGGTCTGGGACCTGTCCTTGGTACTCAGAAGATTAACGACTTCTCCATTCGAGCCTCTCCAGCAAGCTGATTTCAAATGGCTTACCTATAAGGTGTCCTTTCTAATCGCAATTACATCAGCAAAGCGGTTGGGAGAGTTGCGAGCCCTTTCCTCTAAACATCCGTACTTGAGGATTCTTCAAGACGAAGTGCTACTTCGTACCATGCCTTTCTTCCAACCAAAAGTCTCATCTTCTTCTAACATTAACAGAGAGTCTTTCCTTCCAGCGTTCTTTCCTGATCCTTCTGATGAACAACAGAGTGCGTTACACACACTAGATGTTAAGAGGGCGGTTGAAATGTACCTTCTCAGAACCAAGGAGTTCAGAAAGGCAGAGAACCTGCTCCTGTTATATGCCGGTTCAAGAAGAGGGCAATGTCCATCCAAAGATACCATTGCAAGGTGGATTAAGTCTACGATTATGGAAGCATATGCACTTGACGGGATTGCTCCTCCGTTTCCAATCAAAGCACACTCCACAAGAGCCACTGCAGTATCCGGGGCGGAAAAAGCGCAAGTTTCTCTAGAAGACATCTGCAACGCAGCGTCCTGGTCTTCAACTCTGACCTTCGCGAACCACTACCGCCTGGACATCTATACCAAGAGCTCAGCCTTTGGCACTGGGGTTTTGAGTGCAGTACTAGATGCGGAAGCCCCCCCTTTGGGATCTATACAAATCCCGTGATGTGCTGCCGGAGTACGAAAAGGGAAAGGAAGAATACGTACCTGGTATTTTACTTTCCTTGAGTACGGAGGCAGCACATCGATACCCTCCCTAATAAATATTTTCATTATGAATTTTTTGTGTCTGGATCTATTTTTTTAACACAAGGATGCATTCTGGTTGCCGCCCTATATTAGGGAGCTAATTAATTAATTAATTATTCTGATTTATCTAGGTGGGCGGTCCTACAATCTGAAGGGAATGGTATTAACCCGTGATGTGCTGCCTCCGTACTCAAGGAAAGTAAAATACCAGGTACGTATTCTTCCTATATTCTTGTACATAGGAGCAGTATTATAGTAGTTATATTCTTGTACATAGGGGGCAGTATTATAGTAGTTATATTCTTGTACATAGGAGCAGTATTATAGTACTAATATTCTTGTACATAGGAGCAGTATTATAATAGTAATATTCTCGTACATAGGAGGCAGTATTATAATAGTAATATTCTCGTACATAGGAGGCAGTATTATAGTAGTTATATTCTTGTACATAAGAGCAGTATTATAGTAGTTATATTCTTGTACATAGGAGCAGTATTATAGTAGTTATATTCTTGTACATAGGAACAGTATTATAGTAGTTATATTCTTGTACATAGAAGCAGTATTATAGTAGTTATGTTCTTGTACATAGGAGCAGTATTATAATAGTAATATTCTCGTACATAGGAGGCAGTATTATAGTAGTTATATTCTTGTACATAGGAGCAGTATTATAGTAGTTATATTCTTGTACATAGGAGCAGTATTATAGTTGTTATATTCTTGTACATAGGAGCAGTATTATAGTAGTTATATTCTTGTACATAGGAGCAGTATTATAGTAGTTATATTCTTGTACATAGGAGCAGTATTATAGTAGTTATATTCTTGTACATAGGAGCAGTATTATAGTAGTTATAGTCTTGTTTCATAGGAGCAGTATTATAGTAGTAATATTCTTGTACATAGGAGCAGTATTATAATAGTAATATTCTCGTACATAGGAGGCAGTATTATAGTAGTTATATTCTTGTACATAGGAGCAGTATTATAGTAGTTATATTCTTGTACATAGGAGCAGTATTATAGTAGTTATATTCTTGTACATAGGGGGCAGTATTATAGTAGTTATATTCTTGTACATAGGAGCAGTATTATAGTAGTAATATTCTTGTACATAGGAGCAGTATTATAATAGTAATATTCTCGTACATAGGAGGCAGTATTATAGTAGTTATATTCTTGTACATAGGAGCAGTATTATAGTAGTTATATTCTTGTACATAGGAGCAGTATTATAGTAGTTATATTCTTGTACATAGGAGCAGTATTATAGTAGTTATATTTTTGTACATAGGAGCAGTATTATAGTAGTTATATTCTTGTACATAGGAGCAGTATTATAGTAGTTATATTCTTGTACATAGGAGCAGTATTATAGTAGTTATATTCTTGTACATAGGAGCAGTATTATAGTAGTTATAGTCTTCTTTCATAGGAGCAGTATAATAGTAGTTATAGTCTTGTACATAGGAGGCAGTATTATAGTAGTTATATTCTTGTACATAGGAGCAGTATTATAGTAGTTATATTCTTGTACATAGGAGCAGTATTATAGTAGTAATATTCTTGTACATAGGAGCAGTATTATAATAGTAATATTCTCGTACATAGGAGGCAGTATTATAGTAGTTATATTCTTGTACATAGGAGGCAGTATTATAGTAGTTATATTCTTGTACATAGGAGCAGTATTATAGTAGTTATATTCTTGTACATAGGAGGCAGTATTATAGTAGTTATATTCTTGTACATAGGAGCAGTATTATAGTAGTTATATTCTTGTACATAGGAACAGTATTATAGTAGTTATATTCTTGTACATAGAAGCAGTATTATAGTAGTTATGTTCTTGTACATAGGAGCAGTATTATAATAGTAATATTCTTGTACATAGGGGGCAGTATTATAGTAGTTATAAAAAAAATAGAAAATAAAATGTTTGAGCCCCTTTATCCACATTTCTGCAGGGAAATTGTGTGCTCGTCATTTATCGGTAGTTACATAAATATCTTTAATTTCAAGAAGAGACAATCTGGTGACTCTTGCAGTCAGAGTGTCCTTGTGCGAGGATAATACCTACATGCACATCGCCTCAGGGAATACAAAGCATGGAAGCAATTTCATAAGCGGCTGGCAGGGTCACAGCTTCTTGTTGACATAAAGGATATGTTAGCAAATCAAATCCCTAAACTTGCTGAAATAAGCAAATGTTGATCAAACAATGCCTTGATACAATTAACCATTTCCTACATACAAGATTTAGGCAGGGTACTGGCTCTCCTTAAAGAGACCAGCCCTGAGTGTAGACTTACTGGAAATGCTCCATGGGAAAACTATATGCTTCTCACTAGCACCACCTTGTGGAAGTGGCTCACTTGTCATGTCCCAAGGCAGAAAAATATATCTTTTTGTGCCACTGAGGAAGGAACACTGAGTTCCGTAACGTGTCTGGCTAGACGGCGACACTGCACTATCTACATCTCCAATAAAGTGCCGACTATAACTCCCAGGAGTACTGCAAAGTATAATATTATATCTACAAAAGCCTCCGGAGGTCCGGCGTGGGTGAGTGCACACAGCGCATGTGCGAGAATATCCCGGCTGGCGGACAGACACACAAGCGCGGTCTACGCAGGAAAATGTATACAGTCCTGGTAAGAGATATTTAATACGACCACTATATAGTACTGAACAAGATCTGTTATACATAGGTGGAATATATAAAGTGCAATCCACAATATGGACTATGTTTGACATCTAACATCTAGATGCATAATTATACTGCGGTACCGCTGCAATAACGCAGCGTATAAAACGCACTACTAAACCAAATAAGAAGCATATTGTGCACAAAATGATCACATGATCTGATTCAACATCACAGAATCTGAATTTTAAATATCAGTACTGTTTATGAACTTTATGAACTGTACGGAGAAACCAAATCATGTATAAGAGATACTAACGAAGGAGATGAAATTTACAGTCAACCAAGCCGTCATCTATCTGCACAGGCGTGAGCTCCGCTTGTGATAAAACTAAAAAGAGACTGAGACTGATCGATCTGATTTTATTTTATTCATTTATATATATATTTTATTGGGGGACTATATGTTTATGAGATCTCTATATAGTATTTCAATAATTTGTTACTGGCAATGTTATATATAAATTAGAATGTGATGTACATATGGTTTTAACATTAAACGTAATTTCTTACCGTGAGCCAGCCATTTATACGTCTTTGTGATAAATGTAGCTCCAGTTCTAATGAACCTTTTGATTTTAGAAGGTCAATATATTGGGATCATGTAGAGCAAGATCAATCCAAAAGCCCATTGTATTACTAGATATTGTGTGGCCAACCTAAGGAACATGAATAGCTTTAAAGACTATGTACACCTTCGGAGGCAATTTTTTGAATTTTACTCTTTTTGGTTAAAAATCATATTTTCAATTGGCCTTTATTAAAAAATATTGAGCCATTCTGTCACACTAATAACCCTTATCTCTGAACTACAAAGAGGTGATAACACTTATTTAAGCCACATTCTTATCAGTAAGATAAGAACTGAGCTATAAAGAGCGTTGCCCAGCAATCATGTGTAATCTATGAGAAGACCTGGTAGTTGCAGGTCTCCAGTGGATCACTGCAAGGGTTAACTTCAGGTTACCAAGTTAAATGTTGTGCTTTAATGCAAAAACACATCTTTAAGCACTTTGTTTCCCCAAATGGTTGATTATAGGCAGCATAGATTTAAGTCTGACAGTCTTGTAGTTAGTGGCTAGGAGCAGGGTTGTGTAATGACCGGCGTCACGCACAGGGAGGGAAAAGGGAAAGCCCTGCCCAAGGGAGAGGGAAAGGTGGTGACCCCTGACTCACCTTGCGGCTGGCACCTGACTGCCCTGACGTCCCTAGACGGGTTCCTCACCCGTGCGGCGATCACGTGCCTAAACCCTGGCTTTCCCTAAAATAAGCCCTAGATAGTGAACGGGGCGGTGGTATCACTAGTCCGCACCACTGACACTAAGAGGAAAACACCAGGGAGGGGACAGACAATACAGACAAACACATACACCCAGGTGGGCGACCACAGCAGACCACAAAGGTCCAACAGGGATCCGGAGGGTAACGTTCTGGACCAACAACCAGAGAACGCAGCAACACAGCTCCAGAGGGTCTGGCAACCAGAGAAGTGAGAGATGGGAATATAAGGAGGTTGGGATTGCTGGACAAGAAACAGCTGAGGAGGAGAAGCTACGGATCCCTGAGTGAGCCAAAAAGGATTGCAAGGCAAACCCAGAAAGCTACCATAAGGAAACAGCCCTATCTTACATAGAGCGTGCAGCCAACCGCTGCGACTTTCTGACCCCGGGTATAACGGAGTCAGGCGTGGTTCTTGACACCCTCGTGACAGGTTGATCCTACTTCCTGGGGAGCATCTAGTCATCAGAGCTAGAGATAAGATGTGCATGTGTGAGCTCCTACTGACTGGGTCCAAAATGAAGCCTCGTCCAGGAAAACACCATTCCTGAAACTGAAAAGCTGCAAGAGTACTCCAGAGAAAGAACAGACGACCATAGAAGGTCAAGAACCATAAAGGCCATGCATGATAAAGACGGTAGGGTATCTGCTCGTGTATGGCAAAATACTTTACTGCTGTGGAAAGGGCACACTTTGAGGTGGTCTGGCTATCCTTATCTTAGATTTGCTTCTCTCTGCCTGGGAATTGCAGAAAGAGTTAATGAGAATGGGATTGCATGCCTATGGCCATTTGGAGGGACTGCAACATTTTCTTAGAAAGAGACAGAAAGTACGACTACTAACATCATTGCTGCCTACACATAGCTATTGGGAAAATACCACTCTGTGATATACCTCAGAACTGTGCCTTTGCTGCTGTATGAACTACTATTCCAATTATTAATTCAGTAAACAGAAACTTTACTTATTGCAACCAAACCGCCTGGTCATTGACTCCACTATTATCCACCAGTCCCTGCATCTGCCCTCCTGCCTTACACCCTGACAACTATCCACCATCAAGGGCACCCTAAGTACCACCAGGCAGGAGCCCCAATACCAGGGTGTGTCCCAAGAGAAGAAAGGGTGCATTCACTGCATGGCCCCAGAGAGAGTTGGAGTGAGGACAGCTACACTACAACACCTATCAGTGCTACAACTACCACTCCCATCCTGACAGCATCCATCCTGACGGGATCTTGGCAGCAAGTGTTCAATTTCCCTGCAGCGCCACTGCAGGAGAAAAGAAGCATTACAGGGTGTCCACTGAAGGGCTAAAGCGAATTTTCACAGAAAAGGACGATTCAAGGACAAACTGGTTGTGGAGAAGACTACATATAAATGAATGCATAAATCGCCCTCCTCTCCACATGGAATAACAATACATCTCGTTTGCATACTAGGTCATTGAATCAATTATTCACATCCAGGGTTCTGATCTGGGACAGAGCGTACGCTTCGTGCATTAATCTTACGACTATATTCATGTTGTAGAAGGATTATTGTTGCTAATATTTGCATTAAACAATATATGGGCATTTCTTAGGTCCCCACATAAGATCCATCGTCCGTGCATCTATTGATCAGCGCTCATACATATATGCAGATGGGGCAGCGCTTTGTCTGCCTTGAGATTTTGTTTGTACTATTCTCTTGTTTTAAATGGTTTGTCCAGGATTAGAACAACATGTCCACTTTTATTTTCCCAGAAACAGCGCCACTCTTTTTTCCGTAGGTTGTGTATGGTACTGCAGCTCAGCCCCATTTACTTAATTTACGCCGAACAGCCTGTGGACAAAAGCGGTGCTGTTTCCGGAAAAAGAAAACCTTTTTTTGGAATTTCATTCGACCCTTTTAAAATTTTAAGACATTCTTTGTGACCTGTTCTACTCAGTGATTGGTGGCATTTATTGTGTGTTGAGATTGTACCAGAAACCAGCGGGGCCCAGTAAGCATCAGAACAGGAGCAACGGGGTATCGGTCATGGTATTGCCTCTGATCATTTTTTTTCTTATCCTAGTCCAATCCCTTCCTATCGTTCCCTCCCCCCCTCGGACAACCCCTTTAAAATATCAAGAAATTATTTTTTTGGGGGGATAATCCCTTTTTTTTGTTAAAAGGTTCCTCTGACCATTAGTTGATACCGTGTTGTTCTGCTGTTAAGACCCCCTGCAATCAGCTGTAGTCTATGAGGAAACCCAATAGTAAGTATTTACTCCCTCTACAGCGCCACCACAGGAGACATGAAACATTACACAGCTCTCATTTAAATCAATGAGCTATCCATGTAGATCAGGGGTGAGCAACCTCCGGCATTCCAGCTGTTGTGAAGCTACAACTTCCAGCATGCTCCATCCACCTCTATGGGAGTTCTGAGAACAGCCGATCAAGGTTGCATGTTGGGAGTTGTAGTTTCACCACAGCTGGAGTGCCGAAGGTTGCTGATCCCTGATGTAGATGCTCTTAGCACCGGTTATTGTATGAGGAACCTGAATGTGCACCCCCATCTATTAACTATTCTCTAATAGGGTATATGATTGAAAGAGGTTTTTCAAAACCAGACATTCCCTTAAAGGGGTTTTCTGGGTCTTCTATATTAATGGCCTATCCTCAGAATACGTCATTAGCATCTGACCGGTCGGTGTCTGATGCCGGAAACCCCTGCCAATCAGTTGTTTGAAGAGGCCGGTGAGTGCCACAGCCTTTTCGTGGACCAATTAAATCCTGTTCATCGGTAATGTGCCTAGCTGCAGCTCATTCCCATTCAAATAAATGTACCTGAGCTGCAATACCAAGTACAGCCACTTTCCAATGGATGGCGCTGTGCTTGGTGAGCTGTGAGGAGGCAGCTTCTTCAAACAGCTGATCAGTGGTGGTGCCAGGAGTCAGACCCCCTCTGATCAGATATTGATGACCTATGCTGAGGATAGGTCACCGATATAGAAGACCTGGAAAACCCCTTTAAAACCTATTCCCCTGTAAACTGCTGCCCTTCATTCACCAACTTCTCACTTTTAGGAGAGATTTTTTTTGGTTTCTCATGTTACAGGGGCACTAACAAATTTTTAAGCAGAGAACATGGTAAAACGTATGTACCATACCGAGCGCCAGCAGCTTCACTTCTCGAATCCAGTCCTAAGCAGCATAAATCAGAATCCTTCCCAGTCAGTAAAACAGATATGAACTAGATTTGCTCACATTTCATCAGAGATAGCGCAGAATATGTAATGTCATCTCTACGTCATCATCATATACAGTATAAAAAATCTACCGTATTTTTCGCCCCATAAGACTCACTCCCCCCCCCCAACAAAAAAAGTGGGGGGGAAATGGCAGTGCGTCTTATGGGGCAAGTGCTGCCATTTTTACATGGCTAACGCTGATTCATCGCCGGCTGCGTTGCTGCACAGCGCAGCGATGTATCAGCGGGGATGGAGGAGGGGCTGGAGGCCAGCAACTCGCGGCAGGGCCCGGTGCAGTCACTGTACTCTTACACCGGGCCCCGCCACTCACAGCAGTATACATATCTAAACAGTAATCCTTAACCTCGAGTAACTTTAACTTTAAAGCAGCGCAATCCGGTTTACTACCTTACAATCAAGCTCCGGTAACAGGCAGAGCGGGTGGCGGTGTAACATCACTCACGCACCTGCTCCTCCCACTTTATGAATGAATCAGGTGGAGCAGGCGAGTGATGTTAGTGAGTGACGTTACGCCACCGCCCACTCTGCCTGTTACCGAAGCTTGATTGTAAGGTAGCGCTCCTTTAAAGTTAAATTTCCGTACTCGAGGTTAAAGGGATTCTTTCACAGGGGGGCGTGGCTGGGCTCCAGAACGGTTAGTACACCCCCTTGAGCTCCTTATCAGGCTGATTTACATATATATAAAATTATTTTTTACACTCAATAAAGCCACTCAGAGATATGGGACAGGTTTATTGCGGACATGCTAGCGGCGAACTAGCCGTGCATGTCCGCATCTCTATAGGGTAAAAGGAGGTGACAGAATCCCTTTAAGGATTACTGTTTAGATATGAATACTGCTGTGAGCGGCGGGGCCCGGTGTATTGGGGGACACTGTTATGGGGGGGATCTGTGAAACGTTGTGCCGTTTTCCATTTTTTTTCGCTGACCCATCGACTTTCAATGGGTCCGTGGAAAAATCGGAAAATGCACCGTTTTGCAACCGCATCCGTGATCCGTGTTTCCTGTCCGTCAAAAAAATATGACCTGTCCTATTTTTTTGACGGACAACGGTTCATGGACCCATTCAAGTCAATGGGTCCGTGAAAAAACACGGATGCACACAAGATTGGCATCCGCGTCCGTGGTCCGTGGTCGTAGGCTACTTTCACACTGCGGATCCGTCTGCATAAAAGCTTTTTCAGAGCTGAGTTTTCACTTCGTGAAAACTCAGATCCGACAGTATATTCTAACAGTGATGGGGACGCTTCTAGTTAGAATATACTGAGAACTGTGTACATGACTGCCCCCTGCTGCCTGGCAGCACCCGATCTCTTACAGGGGGCTGTGATCCGCACAATTAACCCCTCAGGTGCTGCACCTGAGGGGTTAATTGTGCGTATCATAGCCCCCTGTAAGAGATCATGTGCTGCCTGGCAGGAGGGGGCACACCCCCCTCCCTCCCCAGTTTTAAATTCATTGGTGGCCAGTGGGCCCCCCCTCCCTCCCCTGTAGTTAACACATTGGTGGCCAGTGTGGCCGGCCCACCCTCCCCTGTAGTTAAGACATTGGTGGCCAGTGCGGCTGGCCCCCCCCCCCCCCCCTCCCCTGTAGTACTGTAGATTCATTGGTGGCCAGTGGGCCCCCCCTCCTAATTAAAATCTTTCCCCCTATCATTGGTGGCAGCGGAGAGTACCGATCAGAGTCCCAGTTTAATCGCTGGGGCTCCGATCAGTAACCATGGCAACCAGGACGCTACTGCAGTCCTGGTTGCCATGGTTACTTAGCAATTTTTAGAAGCATTATACTTACCTGCGAGCTGCGATGTCTGTGTCCGGCCGGGCGCTCCTCCTACTGGTAAGTGACAGGTCTGTGCTATAAGCAATGCGCCGGTCACAGACATCGCAGCTCGCAGGTAAGTATAATGCTTCTAAAAATTGCTAAGTAACCATGGCAACCAGGACTGCAGTAGCCTTCTGGTTGCCATGGTTACCGATCGGAGCCCCAGCGATTAAACTGGGACTCCGATCGGTACTCTCCGCTGCCACCAATGATAGGGGGGGAGATTTTAATTAGGAGGGGGAGGGAGGGGGGGCCCACTGGCCACCAATGAATCTACAGTACTACAGGGGAGGGAGGGGGAGCCGGCTGCACTGGCCACCAATGTGTTAACTACAGGGGAGGGAGGGGGGGCCGGCCGCACTGGCCACCAATGTGTTAACTACAGGGGAGGGAGGGGGGTCCGGCAGCACTGGCCACCAATGTGTTAACTACAGGGGAGGGAGGGGGGGCCGGCCGCACTGGCCACCAATGTGTTAACTACAGGGGAGGGAGGGGGGGCCGGCCGCACTGGCCACCAATGAGTTAAATACAGGGGGGGTGGGGGGGTCTTCCCCCTGCTGCCAGGCAGCAGGGGGCAGTCATGTACAGAGTTCTTTTAGTATATTCTAACCTGAAGCGTCCCCATCACCATGGGAACGCCTCTGTGTTAGAATATACTGTCGGATCTGAGTTTCACGATCTAACTCAAATCCGACGGTATATTCTAACATAGAGGCGTTCCCATGGTGATGGGGACGCTTCAAGTTAAAATATACCATCGGATTGGAGAAAACTCAGATCCGATGGTATAAAAGGGACTCCTGACTTTACATTGAAAGTCAATGGGGGACGGATTAGTTTGCAATTGCACCATATTGTGTCAACGTCAAACGGATCCGTCCCCATTGACTTGCATTGTAATTCAGGACGGATCCGTTTGGCTCTGCACGGCCAGGCGGACACCAAAACGACTCTTTTTTCATGTCCGTGGATCCTCCAAAAATCAAGGAAAACCCACGGACGAAAAAACGGTCACGGATAACGGACCAACGGACCCCATTTGTCAAAGAAGGAAGATAGTTAAAGCGTACTTTTGAGCAGGAACAACCTCTTTAAAACAATCTGCATGGTAGGGTTCATCCTGCTGATTAAAATTATACCTGTCTTGTGAAAATCGGTTTTGACGTTCCTGAGAAAAAAGACTTGTACTCCTTTTGCACTGAGGGGGTGTGGTCCGCATGGGAAATCTGAGAAGCTGAGGTGCACTGAAGGGCTAGGCCACACCCCTTAGTGCACTGAAGGGCTAGGCCACACCCCTTAGTGCACTGAAGGGCTAGGCCACACCCCTTAGTGCACTGAAGCCTTCATCTGCATAAAGAATAAGTCTTCCTTTTTGGGAAGGTCACAACCGATTTTCACAACACAGATATCATTTTAATCAGCAGGATCAATCCTACCAGACAGTGTGCCTGGTTTAAAAGGGATGATGCAGCTTACAGGTGTTCTTCGCACAATGCTGTACTGTTACGATGCAAGGGATATGCCCACACCATCCCTTACAGGTGCCAACTGTGTCATACAGCTGGTATTCCACTCTAATGACCAGGATCGGACATAACTCCAATCCAATTCTTCCGAACAATAATAGGCGTTTTGACGATGGGGCCCATGGAAATTGTGGGATGCACATGGCCGATATCTGTATTCTGAGGATTCGCAGTTTGCAGAAAGCATGAGCATGTGCATGAGGCCTATGGCTGAAAAGAGACAAACCTCCATCCAGTCTAGACTATCATCCTGCAATGTTGATTTAGAGGAAGGCAAAAACTCATGAGGTGGAAGCCAATTTTCCTCTTCTTAAGGAAAAAAATAATTCCCTACTCCAATCAGGCATCAGAATAACTCCCTGAATCAGCGACCCCTCTCTAGTAGCTATAGCCTGTAATATTATTACACTCCAGAAATACATCCAGACCCCTCCTGAACTCTTTTATTGTACTCCCCATCACCACCTCCTCAGGCAGAGACTTCCATAGTCTCACTGCTCTTACCGTAAAGAATCCTCTTCTATGTTTGTGTACAAACCTTCTTTCCTCCAGACGCAGAGGAGGTCCCCTCGTCACAGTCACAGTCCTGGGGATAAATAGATGATGGGAGAGATCTCTGTACTGACCCCTGATATATTTATACATAGTTATTCGATCTCCTCTCAGTCGTCTTTTTTTCTAAAGTAAATAATCCTAACTTTGATCATGCTTTGATTATTTGAAGCTTTATGATCTTATTAGCTGTGGCAGCAGCTGCCTGACAGTGGCTGCTACAGATACATTTACTGTCGACATAAATTCCTTTAACCAGTGTTTTCCCATATAGTATGTACTGGTGACATGTGGTATGTACTGGTGACATGTAGTGTGTACTGGTGACATGTAGTGTGTACTGGTGACATGTAGTGTGTACTGGTGATATGTACTATGTACTAGTGACATGTATTTTCCTTTCCCAAGTGCATTACCATACATTTTTCAGCAATGAGCTGATGTTTTTTTTTCTGTTTATTTAGTTCTTCTAAAATTGCATCTAAAGAAAAGGGAAAACAGGTTGACAGCGCTTCAAGATAATTATTCTAATGAAAATTACAACCTAAAAGTTTACAGAACCCTGCACATCTGCCGTTCCAGTAATCTGGAACATTTCACTTACTAGTGAATGCATTAGTCTCTGTTTGCATTTACATTAAAGCTTCCGTTGTTGATGGATCCATGATTTTAATTGGATCCATCAACTTCCTAGTGCAGCAAACTCCACTATTCTTCCCACCAGAAACCTGATGGCATGGTCACAGCTAGGCTTTCATTCAGTTTGCTGTCCTAGCCCTGTCTTGTGAGAGATCTCGTCAGCCCCCAGCATGTTCCCCGCAACCCCCAACCCCAGTTACCCCTTCCCTTATCCTTTACTACCTGATCCATCCAACTAGTCATGGCTCCTGTAAAGATGGAAGCCATGACACCAGCGTGGCCCCTCTCCCACTGGATGCTTTTGCAAATTGCCCCGCCATATAGTCTAACCTGTTCTAGATCATGTAGAAATACTCTCATCATCCAGACTGGGCAGTGTTTTCTGTGTCTAAGGCTACAGCTGGAGAACAACTTCTGGCAGGAACTATTGCACAATCGCATCGCAGTCCCCAGACATGCATTGAGGCACAATGAGGAGGATTTACCAAAACGAGTGAAAGCAAAATGTGGCCCACTTGTCAACTGCTGCCGGTCAGATCCCTTTTATTTTTATAGGTACTCTGGTTTAAGGGATATTCATGTTTAAAAAATAAATGTTCCCAATTCTGCAGTGAAAAGTTATAGTTTTCCAATATACCATCTGTATCAACTGTTCTTCAAGATCTCTGCTAGCTGTCAGTCAGTAGGAACCTTCAACCTTGTTTACTTCCAAAAATCTGTGAAAACTGCTGCCTTTATTCAGCACGGAGGTCGTGTGACTGGCTCTGTGAGACTAAATACTGATATTAATGACTCCCTATGGCAGTGATGGCGAATCTTTTGGAGACCGAGTGCCCAAGCTGCAACCCAAAACCTGTTTATTTATCGCAAAGTGTCAACATGGCAATTTACCCTGAATATTGAAAAATATCGGCCAACTTAAGGGGCTTAACACAGGCCCGATTAAAATGAATGCCCCCGTTGGCACCCCCTAGTATTAAAAATGCCCCAGTAGTGGCCCCCAGTATTAATAAGGCCCCAATTAGTGACCCCAGTATTAATAAGGCCCACATTAGTGGCCCCAGTATTAATAAGGTCCCATTAGTGGCTCCCAGTGTTAATAAGGCACCCATTAGTGGCCCCCAGTATTAATAATGCCCCATTAGTGGTCCCCAGTATTAATAATGCCCCATTAGTGGCCCCCAGTAATAATAATGCCCCTATTAAAGGCCCCTAGTAATAATAATGCCCCATTAGTGGCCCCCAGTATGAAAAATACCTAATTAGTGGTCCCCAGTATTAATAAGGCCCCCATTAGTGGCCCTAACTATTAATAGGGCCCCAATTAAAGGCCCCTAGTATTAATTATGCCCCAATAGTGGCCCACAGTATTAATAATGCCCATTAGTGGTCCCCAGTATTATTAAGGCCCCCATTAGTTGCCCCAAGTATTAATAAGGCCCCCATTAAAGGCCCCTAGTATTAATAAGGGCCCCATTAATGGCCCCCAGTATTAATAATGCCCAATTAGTGGTCCCCAGTATCAATAAGGCCCCCATTAGTGGCCCCCAGTATTAATAAGGCCCCCATTAGTGGCCCCCAGTATTAATAAGGCCCCAATTAGTGGCCCCCAGTATTAATAAGGCCCCAATTAGTGGCCCCCAGTATTAATAAGGACCCTGTTAATGGTCCTCAGTAAAATGTATTCCCCCATTATTGCCCCCCTAGTATTATTTTTCCTCAATAAATGGCTCCCAGTACTATTAATGCCCCAGTTAGAGACCACAGTATTATTAATACCCCCTTCCTCACTCTTTTTGTGCAAAATATAAAAAATAAAAGCCAAGTTATAGCGCCTCGGTGAACACTCACTGCTCACTGGATGTGCAGGACAGGACCTGCGCTCCAGCGTGATGAGGTTTCACAGGTCCTGCTGCTTCCAGTCAATGTTGTGAAACATGATCACACTGGAGCGCAAGTCCTGTCCTGTGTATTCAGTGAGCAGTGAGTGTTCACCGCGGCGCTATAAAATGGATGTGGTGAGTTTTATTTTATTTATTTTTTAACACAAGCAGAAGAGGGGGAGGGGCAAAGGCTGTACTAATGAGCGCTTTACAATGGAAGCGCTCATTAGTAATAGTGCACAGGTGGCAACCCTACGCACGGACCACACAGAGCCGCATGCCCACAGAAAGGGCTCTGGGTGCCCCATCTGGCATGCATGCCATCGGTTCACCACTGCCCTATGGTCTTTTCTGACCTTTGAGGGGCAAAGTATAGAAATAATAAATAATTAAAAATTTAATAAAAAATACACAAAAAATTCTAATATTCCCCATGCAAATCATTCTCAAACCCAATTACCAAAAATTAGATGTGTAATATATATGTAGATAATGTAGAATTGGAATAAAAAGTCTATTTCAAAAACCTAAAAATTCTACAACAAAGCATAAATTATATGCATAAAAATTATATGAAAACCTGAATTATTCCCAGAAAAATGCAGACAAAATCATGTCGCTAGCCAAAGGAATAAAAGAAAATTAAGATTATAGCTGTTAAACAAATGCATTGGTGAAAAACAGCTAAGCTGTCTCAGGGCTGCAATTAGCCTGGTGGTGAAATGGTTATAGGAGTCGTCCTATCTCTGACATTTATGGCATGTTGATAGGATGTACCATAAATGTTTGATAGGGGGTTTCAGAGGCAACTATCTCCAAAACAAGACCCCGCTGAGCATGTGCAGCCTCCTCTCCATCCTCTGCTAGGAAACTTACGAAAATAGCTAAGTGAGTGTGCATGTACGGCTTGCTGTCTATTCACTTAAGGGCCCCTGTTTTTTAGATACACTGATGAGCAAAAGGGTAACAATGTTTTGAACTTTTGACTTTCAGGCTCCATGTCTCACCATCCACCACAGCTTCGAGTGTGAGACTCCCATCATTTTATAGACAATCATCTTGGATATCTCATACATAAATTGAACTTGCAACTATTTAGCATATGATTAGTTCTGCAGGTTCTTGTCCTATAACTGCATTGTTACTGGTGGTGGAAGAATCTTCTTCTTCTTGTATATTACAAATTACAACCTGTTCTCACATTCCCTAATAGCTCAGTGTGTTATTAGGTTGATTCCGAAGTGAAAGGTCACTGGTTCAAATCCAGGAGCAGCCATGAAGAAGATTTCCCAAAAAAAAGGGACACAGCACCATCAAGCCCATTGATAGCAGTATCTCAGCCAAGAAAATTGCCAAGCTGCCTCATGTGAGGGCCATGACAGTTGGAAGAATATGAAATGAAGTCCATCCATCCATTCCAAAGCCAAGAGGTGGACGCCCAGGCAAAATATCAGAGTCAACAAGTCGGCTCATGACAAGGTCTATCAGTTCTGGCGCGACAAACATGGAAGTGGAGGCAGCTCGTATGCTTCGTAATGTTGAGATCACAGATGTATAATGCACGTCACACTGTGCTTGCATGGACAAGTCTGGAATGGTGGTCTAAAAAAAGTTGAAGAATCCACTACTTCAATATCATCATAAGAAGCGTTGGCTCAAGATTGCAAAAAAGGTACGAACAGGGGCGTAGCTATAGGGGGTGCAGAGGTAGCAGGACGGATCTGTCTGCATTATAACTTAGAAAAATTTCTAAGTGTGAAAGTATCCTGAACGGATCCGTCCAGACTGAAAGTCAATGGGGGACGGATCCGTTTGAAGATTGAGCCATATTGTGTCATCTTCAAACGGATCCGTCCCCATTGACTTACATTGTAAGTCTGGACGGATCCGTTCGCCTCCGCACGGCCAGGCGGACACCCAAACGCTGCAAGCGTTCAGGTGTCCGCCTGCTGAGCGGAGGCTGAACGCTGCCAGACTGATGCATTCTGAGCGGATCCGCGTCCACTCAGAATGCATTAGGGCTGGACGGATGCGTTCGGGGCCGCTTGTGAGCCCCTTCAAACGGAGCTCACAAGCGGAGCCCCGAACGCTAGTGTGAAAGTAGCCTAATGCCAGACCACATTCTGCATCAATCACAACATCATGGCTGTGTAGGAGAAGGATCCGGGTACTGAAATGACCAGTCTGCAGTCCAGATCTTTCACCTATAGAGAACATTTGACGCATCATAAAGAGGAAGGTGCAACAAAGAAGGCCCAAGACGATTGAACAGTTAGAGGCCTGTATTAGACAAGAATGGGAGAGCATTCCTATTTCTAAACTTGAGAAACTGGTCTCCTCGGTCCCCAGACGTCTGTTGAGTGTTGTAAGAAGAAGGGGAGATGCCACACAGCAGTGAAAATGGCCTTGTCCCAACTTTTTGGGGATTTGTTGACACCATGAAATTCTGATTCAACATATTTTTCCCTTAAAATGGTACATTTTCTCAGTTTAAACTTTTGTTCCGTGATTTATGTTCTATTCTGAATAAAATATTAGAAGTTGGCATTCAGTTTTTATTCACGATTTGTATAGTGTCCCAACTTTTTTGGAATCCGGTTTGTATTATTTATTTGAAAGCGCCATTAATTCCATGATGCTGTTTATCAAGTGAGGGTTACACATCCAGAATATAAATATACAAAAATGATAAACATGAAACTATTAAGAAACTGGTAGAGAGGGGACCCTTCCCACAAGAGCTTACAATCTACAGTATCCAGTACGTCTCCCTTTGCAATAATAACCTCCTAGTGTCCTCTTCATGTTCCTTTACCTCCACCATCTCCAACACCTTCCACATGACCACGGCTCCACTGAACTTATGTGTTTTATGATGCAGTCAGTTCATATCTGAGAGTTCAGTGGAAGAGATCCGCGATCAGATATGAACTGACTGTATCATAAAACACGTAAGATACAGTTAGTTCGGTTCAGGGGAGCCACGGTTAACCTGGGAGATCCGGAAGACACACAGACTGTGTTTCCCAAACCGATCACAGTCATGTTCATGAGCAATCAGGCTTCATAGAGTATATGACAAGCTCTTTCTAACAATGCTCTAACCAGCACTGTAGCTCACATGGATCCACAAATCTCCCCAGGGTCGTCTTTAATATTGATTGGACCCTGGGCAAGAATTTACTTGGGCCCCCTGGATCACGCCCTCCACCACAACACACACAAAAATCCACACACCTCATAGAGTAGTAAACTTTAATGATTCATGGCCACTAGAGGTGTTCCTTGGCAGTAATGTAAATACTGCCTTTTTTTCTGAAAAGGCAGTGTTTACATTAAAAAGCTTGCAGAGACATGTTACAGACACCAGAACTACTACGTTTAGCTGTTGTGGTTCTGGTGACATCTACTTTCAGACTTTCAGACCAGACACCATTTTTCAGACATTTCTCGTCTCTGCAGTTTGACAAACAAAATCTTAGTTTACTACTTTTCCATCATCCTCCCATCTTCTGGACAAATCATCCTACCACCCCCAATACTGTGCCGCTGTGCTCCCCAATACTGTACTGCAGAAACAGATAAACCCTCTGATGACAGTAGTACTATGCAGATAGTGCCCTTCAATAATTATTGGCACACAGTGACCTAAAATAACTGCGCCCAGCAAATAGTGCCCCTGACACTAATAGTGTAAACATAACGTCCCCCAAAAATAATTGTGGTAAGCTGATACTGTGCCAAGGTGCCCCCGCAGTAATAGTGCTCCCAAAAGTCCCACCAATAGGAATAATTCTCTGCTAGAGCACACATGGTAGTAATAGTGCTCCTCCAGTGCCCCCAACATGTCTCCACTGTGCCCCAGAAGTAATAATGCTCCCATAGTGCCCATACTAGTAATCATGTAACCCATAGACCCCCAGTAGTAATAAATCCTATTATATTGCCCCCCAGTAGTAATTATTCTCTTTATAATGGCCAGTGCAAAAAATACCCCCTTTTAATGCCCCCAGTTGAGCTTATGTCCCCATAGTGTCCCCATAATGTGCCAGTATAAAATACCCCTATATAGTGCCCCTAGTAAATTCCCCCATAGTGCTCCTCTCCCCCTTCTTCCTAGTGCTCCCCATAATGTACCAGTATGAAATGCCCCATATATACAGGGAGTGCAGAATTATTAGGCAAGTTGTATTTTTGAGGATTAATTTTATTATTGAACAACAACCATGTTCTCAATGAACCCAAAAAACTCATTAATATCAAAGCTGAATATTTTTGGAAGTAGTTTTTAGTTTGTTTTTAGTTTTAGCTATTTTAGGGGGATATCTGTGTGTGCAGGTGACTATTACTGTGCATAATTATTAGGCAACTTAACAAAAAACAAATATATACCCATTTCAATTATTTATTTTTACCAGTGAAACCAATATAACATCTCAACATTCACAAATATACATTTCTGACATTCAAAAACAAAACAAAAACAAATCAGTGACCAATATAGCCACCTTTCTTTGCAAGGACACTCAAAAGCCTGCCATCCATGTATTCTGTCAGTGCTTTGATCTGTTCACCATCAACATTGCGTGCAGCAGCAACCACAGCCTCCCAGACACTGTTCAGAGAGGTGTACTGTTTTCCCTCCTTGTAAATCTCACATTTGATGATGGACCACAGGTTCTCAATGGGGTTCAGATCAGGTGAACAAGGAGGCCATGTCATTAGATTTTCTTCTTTTATACCCTTTCTTGCCAGCCACGCTGTGGAGTACTTGGACGCGTGTGATGGAGCATTGTCCTGCATGAAAATCATGTTTTTCTTGAAGGATGCAGACTTCTTCCTGTACCACTGCTTGAAGAAGGTGTCTTCCAGAAACTGGCAGTAGGACTGGGAGTTGAGCTTGACTCCATCCTCAACCCGAAAAGGCCCCACAAGCTCATCTTTGATGATACCAGCCCAAACCAGTACTCCACCTCCACCTTGCTGGCGTCTGAGTCGGACTGGAGCTCTCTGCCCTTTACCAATCCAGCCACGGGCCCATCCATCTGGCCCATCAAGACTCACTCTCATTTCATCAGTCCATAAAACCTTAGAAAAATCAGTCTTGAGATATTTCTTGGCCCAGTCTTGACGTTTCAGCTTGTGTGTCTTGTTCAGTGGTGGTCGTCTTTCAGCCTTTCTTACCTTGGCCATGTCTCTGAGTATTGCACACCTTGTGCTTTTGGGCACTCCAGTGATGTTGCAGCTCTGAAATATGGCCAAACTGGTGGCAAGTGGCATCTTGGCAGCTGCACGCTTGACTTTTCTCAGTTCATGGGCAGTTATTTTGCGCCTTGGTTTTTCCACACGCTTCTTGCGACCCTGTTGACTATTTTGAATGAAACGCTTGATTGTTCGATGATCACGCTTCAGAAGCTTTGCAATTTTAAGAGTGCTGCATCCCTCTGCAAGATATCTCACTATTTTTGACTTTTCTGAGCCTGTCAAGTCCTTCTTTTGACCCATTTTGCCAAAGGAAAGGAAGTTGCCTAATAATTATGCACACCTAATATAGGGTGTTGATGTCATTAGACCACACCCCTTCTCATTACAGAGATGCACATCACCTAATATGCTTAATTGGTAGTAGGTTTTCAAGCCTATACAGCTTGGAGTAAGACAACATGCATAAAGAGGATGATGTGGTCAAAATACTCATTTGCCTAATAATTCTGCACGCAGTGTAGTGCCCAGGTAGATGCCCTCAGTGTCCTCCATAATTTGCAAGTATAAAATACCCCTTCTTAGTGCCCCCCATAGATGAGCCCATAGTACTCCTCTCTCCCCTTCCCCATAGTACCCACCATAATGTGCCCCAGTATAAAATGCCCCTATACAGAGCCCCACATATAAAATACCCCTTCTTTGTGGCCTTAGTAGAAGCCCCCATAGTGTTCCTCTCCCCCTTCCCCATATAAAATACCCCTTCTTTGTGGCCTCAGTAGATGCTCCCATAGTGCCACCCAATTATGTGCCAGTAAGAAGTGCCCCCATAGATGCCCCCACAGTGCCCCCCAATAATGTGCCAGTAATATGTGGCCCCATAGATGCCCCCCAATAATGTGCCATTAACAAGTGCCCCCATAACATGCCCCCAATCATGTGCCAGTAACAAGTACCCCATAGATGCCCCCCAATCATGTGCCAGTAACAAGTACTCCCATAGATGCCCCCAATCATATGCCAGTAACAAGTACCCCCATAGATGCCCCCAATCATGTGCCAATAACAAGTACCCCATAGATGCCCCCCAATCATGTGCCAGTAACAAGTGCCCCCATAGATGCTCCCCAATCATGTGCCAGTAAGTAGTACCATATAAAAAAAAAAAACATTTATACTTACCTCCATCAGGCTGGCAGCGATGCGGGCCTCTTCAGGCCCGTGTCCCACGCTGTACGGCTCAGGCGGCGCGATGACTTCAACGCTCTGCCTGCACCGGCCTCTGATAGGCTGCAGGCCTAGTGCCTGCAGCCTATCAGAGGAATGGGGAAACAACTCTCTCTCCCCTGCCCCACTGCAGCACATCTATCTGTATCGCTGTCCTGAGGACGGCGATACAGATGACTATGGAGATGAGCGCTTCCACAATGGAAGCACTCATCTCCCTGTGCCCTGCCGTCGCCCCCCACTTGTCACCAGGGCCGCGCCGCCTGGGGCCATCGCCTCACGTTTTGTGCCCGGGGCAACCCCCCCCCCCCCCCCCATGCCACTGGCCAGCGGGGCTCAAGAGGCAGCTGCCTTGGGCCCCCCAGGAGCAACTGGGCCCGGTGCAGCTGCCCCTTTTGCCCCACGTTAAAGACGGCCCTGAATCTCCCCATTCAGTGCTCCAGTTGTTCTGCCAGATTCTCTTCAGGCTAGCAGCTTGTGGGGTGTGTTCTTTCTGATGCAGCTCAGTGGGTGTCTCCATTCTACTGTAACTCTTTGCCTGTAACGGACACGGAGCTTCTAACAAAGTATATGGCTGGTCGCAGTTGAAGATTTAAATTGAACATTTAAACAGCAGGTGGCGCTATACCAGTACATTTTATTAAATAGCTCAGTGGCTATGCTTCATTTTTAATAACATGCAATTACAAAAGTATTCAGATCCAGATGCTGTTTTGAAAAATGCAGAATATGTTTTGTGGCACAACCGCTTTAAAGGGAACCTGTCATCACCTTTATGCTGCCCATACTAATGGCAGAATAAAGCTGAGACAGGTGAGTTGATTTCAGCGGTCTGTCATTTATAAGTTAAGAGTAAGTGGTTGCCGAGAACCAACATCACAATCATTGCAGACTGGGCCTGGAAAAGAGTCCCAGCCACCTGAGAAGAGTCATGACTTCCTGCCCACCTGCTGATGACTGACCGGCTTCTACCTAGTTTTCTCCCTTTCTCTCTAGGAGAGAACTGCAAATCAGCAGATGGGCGAGAGAGCAGGAGATTATAATAACCAGGACTCTTCTCAGGTAGATTTTACTCTTTTCAAGGCCTGGGCTGCAATGATTATGATGCTGGTTCTCAGCAACCACTTACTTTTAGCTGATGAGTGACACACCGCTGACATCAGCATTTCTGTCACTCATTTATGCTGCCCTCAGTACAATCAGCATAAAGTTGACGACAGGTTCCCTTTAAAAAAAATGGTGAGCTATTGTTGTTTATCCATATTTTTTCTCCTCTTCCTTAAAACTCCCTTTTTTCTCCTTCCATCGTCTTATACTGGTCCTACCGTATTTTCAATCAGGTGATTTTTAACCGCACGCGATGTCTGTTCCACATATGTTTTGCCACAAGGACACCTCAAGCAATAAATTACTTTACATGTGTCTCAAGTGGCAAAACACTTAATAGGTATCTCCGCGCTCTTTGCCGGGTGCCGAATGAATTCCGCTTTTATTACAGTTTGACAATTGCTGCAGTTTAAACATGGATATGTCCGCTTACGTTGTGTTACAAGAAATTTTGTCTAGTCGTTTTTTTTTTCTTGCGAATATCACTCCTATTTAGCTTATTATTCAGTGACAACCCCTTCCTGTATGCAAAGAAAGGATCATCCCCAAAAACCGTCCACGTTTCTCATTGGCATACTTCAGTACTTAGACACTATGCTTTTAATCATCCAGGAGTGGTCATCATATTTTGAAATTTACACAAACTTTTTTTGTCTTGTCTTTTTCAACCTTCTTGTATCCTTTCTACTTTTTAAACCAATCTCCTCACCAACTTTCATGACTTCTGACTTCCTATGACCACAATTAATGTTTTATTCCTTTCATATTCAGCATCAGAACTAGAAAATCCTCGTGTGAACTGACTCCTAGGAATGTTCTGAAACGCGAGGTGCATGATTACTTGAATCCAGCAACAGGTTATTTCAGTCGGCTGGTTTCACATATAACGTAAGCTCCAAATCGGAACCAGTCAGTGTAAACATCCAAAAAATACGTCATCCACAATTCTCAGCATATGTAATCCCTGTTCACAAAAGACAAATCTGGATTCAAATGACTCCATAAAAAGTTAGCAAAAACGTAGCGCTGTGGAGGAGCCCTCAAGGTCTCCCGCAGCTGTGATACGAAATCCTGGTACATCAGATAATACAACCATTTTTTTTTCTGTAGCTGTGATGATTCCTAAGCCCAAGAAGAACATCTAAATCTAGTGCAAATAAATAATGACGGTCTCCATAGCAGAGCGAACATCTATGATGATATCAACCTAACCCGGATGTCACTTGACGAGAAGAAACAGACGTATAGATCTTAGCATGACCCAGATCCATCACATTTCATATGTGGACACCGAGTCTAAATCAATTTGCTGAGCAGAAGAAGAGAAAGATATTGAATGTTCATCCTAAGGCAGGCTTGGAAATGATGTGAATAATTGTGTCCTTTGTATTGCGCTGTGGGGTGGGTTGGTGCTCTATAAAAATATAATAAATATGCAGTGGCCGGGTTTGAGGTGGCCCCCAATGCTACGCTGGGTCTCGGACACCATCGAGGTGTCACCATGTGTCGTTGCCCAGAGAGTCAGGGTCTGCAGTAAACCAGTGGGCTTCTTTACTGGAGAAACTCAAGTGCAAAACAATACAGGGAATGCACTGAGCTGGCTTCTCCAACCACGCCCCCCACCCACCCCGACTGTACCCTGGCCAAAGGGTTGGTGGCCCAGGGTCTGCGGCTCGATTGTCCAGCTGACTCCCTCATCGAAGGGCTGGTAACCCAGGGTCTGTGTCTCAGCATCCCCATCTCAGCATCTTCTTCTGCTCACTCATACAGTCTGGCAGAGTCTCTCCTCCTAAACACTGGTGCCTACCTGCAGCCAGGCTCTGGCTGCTCTACTTTTATATAGTTTCTAACTGAACTAGAACCTTCTAGTGGGAGGGGTGAAGTTGGAGAAACACAGACTAACAGAAACAATGTTACAGTTCAGGGCTGCCATAGACTTGTATTGAAGCTCAATTCAAGTCATTGGGAATGACCAAAGAGCCTGACAGAGCTAAACCAGACAGTCAAAAGTTCACTGTGTCTGGTTTTCGCTCCAATGCTCAGCTCTGCATAGTCCCTTGTGACAGCAGTGGAAAGGTACTAGTTTATCAGTGCACAGGCTCGAAGTTCCCAAAGTCTCTTAGTAAGAACTGCCAGTGCATAAACTCCTCCATAATTCAGTGCAAGTACAGTGCAGGTCAACAGGATATATCATGTAAAATGTAATTCAACAGTATAAACAGTTTAAGTACAAACAATGGCATAAATCACAGTGCAATTTAACCCTTCAAAGTTCACTAAATTAGGGAGCTGAAGACTTTGCATAGCAGCAATAGAGGCAAATGTCCACAAACGTCCGGACTCCAAAGTACCCTTGCTCCAGGGCACTACAAATATCTCCTGTACCCTCCCGTCAACCCATTTTCAATACTAGCGTACCGTCTTTTGTGTTTTCCTTTGAATGGGGCCATGCTGCAGTTCCCCTCAGTGATATTAATACAGGGGTCACACTGCAAAAACCCTTCATTCTCTGGATTTGTGGGCTCCCAGAGGTTGTATGCTCACCAACAGTGATATGCCATTACCTTATAAAATGGGAATACCTCTTTAAAGTAGAGTTGTCATCTCTCTTCACATGTCTGTTGAAGTAACTACTTGCATTACCCATGAAATGACAACAATTTTGGAGTATTTATGTTGTGCCTTTCCTTTATTATTCCTGCTAGAAGTTTTTGAATGAATTTCTAGCAGTTTGCAATGAATGTCCAGTGTCACCAGTTAGAGGAATGTCCCTGCACTACCTGATAACGGATGGTATCAGACCCCCCCCCCCCCCCCCCCAAATCATAACATCAATCTGGATCTTCATTGCAAACTGTTACCAATTAATTCATAAACTTCTTGTAGGAATAATAGGGGAATTGCATAACATATAGCCATAAGAATAGATGCTCCAGAATTGTTATTACATGGGGAATGCAAGTTGTTACTAAAACAGACACAGGGGTCATCCTCTTTAAGGAAATCTAATAACTTGGTATGGAACAAAAGAAAGTGGAGACCTCCATAGGGATTAGAGGGACTCAGAACTACAGATTTGAACCTGGCATTATGGCTTCAGTATATATCAGTAGCGGCTTCAATGTATAACGGAGCCAAAAAGATGAAGGACCGAGACAATTTACTTACAACAGCGTCCATTTGGGTTGTGTCAAGATTTCCATCTGCACGTTGCGGCGTTCTTGCTATCAGAAGTAACGGAACGGTAAAGTGATTATCACCTTTTTAATATAATTCTGACCCTTTATTTAAAAAATAAAATAAATGGACCGGCCATACTAACCCTTTAATGATAACATTTTGATTAACTGCAGTCATCCTGAGGGGGGGGGGTTTACATACAGATTTATACAGCTTCTATTGAAGTCAATGGGAGCTGTATATGCAGTAGGGATATAGCAGAGGCATAAAAGGGAGGTGGTTGACCACAAAACACCCTCACTGGAGTAGATTCCTGGTACCAACAGATTTTATCCGGTCAGATACTCAGACAGTGGCAACTATAATATTTGATAAAAGTGCCAGCTGTACCCCTATAACAGTGCCAGCCATCGAGCCTCTATAATTCTGCCAACCACAGGGATCTATTACGATCTTGGCAAGAAATGAGCGAATAAAACTTGTAACAAAAATTCAGCTGTAAATAACAGCGCATCTTGCATCGTAATTTCCATCTAGAAGGCATGCTTTTTTTCCAGAACCCAGCTTTACATGGATTTTTACGTTTGTTTCTTTCGGTTTTCCCCTTTCAGTTCTTTTTTTCTTGTCCCACGTCGCTAATTATCCCCCTCGTCATTAGGGTTTAATCACCGTCCAAAGCGGCTTGTCAGTGTTACTTATATTTCCTAGAAAATCTGTTTCATCTGAAAGCCTTTACCGGGGAGCCAGGCATTGTGTAGACTTTACTAAGTGGCAGCTCTTCTCGTCCGCCTCTCATTCACGCCGACTTGGAATTCAACGAGACGCGGTAGGGGAAGAAATGAATTTGTTTTTGATACCTATAAATGACTCCTCTGGTCGGTGAGATGCGGCTGACGAACAATACCAGGGTGTTCTACCGACATCCCACATTGTATCTGCAATCACGGACTCTGCATCGCAGCCTTTCATGGCTGATAAATTCTCTTCCATCCTGTTGTCGTGAATTATCCTGGCACAATGCGAGGCGACAATTTCTGTTCCGGCTTTGTTTGTTTGATAGTGTGATTACCGTGTTATTAAATCTGCGCCATTTGAATCCCTGTATACTTGCCATCTTTCATTATCCAATCTACGTTTTTGTACGCGCACCTGTTAGGAGAAACAATTACGGATCTCGAGGCACAAATAAAAATACGTGACGGCGCCTGCCAATCATTGCTAATAGACAAAAGGGATGAAACATATTTGTTACAAAATGAAATAAAGAATGTATCACTGAGGAAATGTTTTTCATATTGATATTTTGCTCTATGGATTTGGGGCATATAGAATAAATCTACTGCGCACCGTTGTGAACTGTTTTTTTCCGTTCCGCTATCTTTAGGATGCTCCTGCATATTAGTGAAGGCGAGCCCGTCGGGTCCGATGTCACAGAAGAGCCATGATAAAAAGGTGTCAGGACACACAAGGCATCACAGCTTGCTTTATATGGGGCTGGGCAACCACAGACCAGTCAGAGCACCCATACTGAACCCGGACCACCACCAAAAGTGCCTACAATGGGCACACGAGCATCATAACTGGACCATGGAGCAATGGAAGCAGACGGCCTGGTCTGATGAATCACATTTTACATCATGTGGATGGCCGGGTATGTGTGCATCGCTTAGGCCTGTTTCACACTGCAGCAGTATTTGTCCGGCCACCTCTCAGTATATTTGCCGCGCTGCAGCCGCATCTCCCCCAGTGCCCATTATAGTGAATGGGACCGGACAGACTCTGGCAGCGCACGGCTGCACATGCTAGTTACTGATCTGGCAGGCTCTTCCCCTGCCGAAACCATTAACACCAGTGTGAAATAGGCCTATCTGAGGAAGGTACATCTGAGGAAGGGAGAGTGAATCTACCCGTAACGCGTATGGTGAAACAAGTGATGTACCTGCATTGAGAAGCCTCCGATAATATTGTATGGCCATACAGAAGAAAATCTCTACAGTAAAGGATTAACTATTCTTATCGTCGAAAGCTGCACCAAAGGAAATTGCGGAACAGAGTGGTAACTCCTGCGATCTTTGGAACTCCCACGAAATTCAAACCAGCTTGCTGTATGGAGCGACTGAATAAGCCGGCAAATATTTAAAGCTCCATTGAAGCAATAGGGAGACAGCAGACGCTAGACGGTAAGCCAAACATCGATTTAAAGTTTTCTTCAACCCAAAGCTCATATCGAGCTTAAAAGGATATGCTATAAGAGACTTTTCACATTATCAGGATTCCTGTGGACACTTTATGAACATACTGCGCTCCCAGTGAATACACCTACAACATTTTCAGTGACATTCAGTTTCCCAAATTGGGATAGAGCGCTAGAAGATAATACCCCCTCTTCCCAAATAACAGCATATACTTGAAGTTTTTTGGTGTGATATATATTATTGAATTTATCGACACTATTGAGTCATATGAATATAGTGTCGATCATATCTACCACAATATATGTGACTGTAATGTTGTAGATTATTGCTACATTGTTCTTATAAATTTTATTACTTGTATTTTATGGGGATTTAATAAATATTTTCTGCACATGTCAATCTGGTTGCCAAGTGTATGAGTGCTCGCTCATTACTCTATTACTACATTTGCCTTTAAAAGAGGGTGGGGGGATTCCCTCTATATGAGCTTGCAGCACCATACCTTAACTACTTGCTAGTGAGCCACCACAACCTACCACTATTTTTTGTACAACTCCCATCATACCAGCAGTATTCCCTAATGGCCTCACAAGATAATGCCCAGACCCCACTTCAAAAATTGCTCAGGAACATAATAAAAAGTTCAAGGTAGGGTTTTTTCGATACCAAAATTGTGATTCAGTTTCGATGCCATAATATGCCATTCGATACCCCTCGAAAAAAATAAAACACCAAAAAAAGCTGCGTGCATTCCACATTTTATGGAACATCCGGCCCATAATCGAACAGTCCGATCCTAATTTTTGGGGGGACAAGGTGACAAAAAAAATGGCGAATCGCGCATTTATTTTTTTTTTTTTTCTGTTACGCCGTTCACCACATAGGACTTTTTAAATATTTTAATAGTTTGGACTTTTTGGACTTGGTGGTATGTAATATGTTTATTTATTTATTTATTGTTTATATATTTTGTATGTAAAATTGGGAAAGGGGGTGATTTATACTTAATATCTTGGTGTTTTTTTTTTACTTTTATTTTTTTTACTTTTTATTTAATAACTATTCCCCCCCCCCCCCCCCCCCCCCCCTAGGGGCTAGAACCTGGGATATTTTAATCCCTTGTCCTATTCACCCTAATAAAGCTCTATTAGGGTGAATAGGATGTATTTCATGACTTGGATCCAAGGAGTTAGCACCGGGGTTTGAAACTTCCAAGATGGAGGGAACCTCAGGATCTGGTAAGGTCAGAGAGACTGCTAATGTGAACACGTGCTTATATACTGACGAACAAATTCAAAGACTCATTAATGGTGACAGCGGGGATGTGTCCTTTTTGAGTACCCCGTCTGTAGACCTGCTCAAAAGAAAGTTTGAGCATGAGTCTAAGAAATTGGTCACCATGGATTTACACCTGAACACCTTAAGGGAATACTATCGCTCACAACGGATACCTAGGGGATTGAGATCCCATCTCAGACCGACTCTATTTCCGAATAATGAAGAATTCTGTAAAAAATTTGAAATGATTAACAAACATGCCTTTGAACTTATGCTGCTAAATATAGACTTCCTCGGTCAGGAGATCTAGGGAGTTAAAAAATCCATGACTGCCATAGAAACACAGATTCAGGGACTACTGAGCAATGAGGAGGCCATGGCTTTCATGGAGAAAATCAAAACCTATACACAGCGACATAAGGCAGAGGTTGAGAAAATTAAGAGGGATAAATGGCACCGTGATTTAGAGGACTATCAGGTGGCCAGATATATAATTGGCAGCAACAAATACAGAATAGGCCACGCAGGAAGAAGGGAAGGAAATTTGACCAGAGACGGTTTGGCTTCATTACTGGCGATTCTAAATTCATCAGATGAAGTGAATAAAACAGCTTTTTTAGGACCTCCCCTACTCGGCGCAAGCAACGGTGCCGTAGGGGGGGAAGGAAACACCGTAGATCCCAGAAAGAATCTGCCTCCACCATATCAGAAATCCAACAGGGGCACAAGGGGGAGAACGACGAGACGCAACCAGATGTAATGAACAATTTGGTCGTGAAAATTTCAGCAAGTGAATTGACCAGTGATCAATTGAGAAATTGGTTTGATTTTGAACTTGATTTACATCGTTTCTACCGATTATTGAGACTTAAAGCCTTCTTCTTCACTAAAGGGGAGAATGTTGTGGGACCGGTATCTGACACTGGTGATGATGTTGATTTTGCATTAAAGGCATTGGATTTAAGTGTTAAGAGTGATTATGCACCTCCCCACAACAATCATGTTGTGGAGGCTTATATAGATATTGTGTCACAGCAAATTGACCGATTGAGGGAAGGCAATAGGATGGGTACCGCTGTGAATCTGACAAGGGGACAGAGGGAGGCATTGATACAACTGGAACAGAATAATACCCTGACCATCAAACCGGCTGATAAGGGAGGGGCGGTGGTGGTGGACACGGTTGGTTACAATCGGGAAGTGCATAGACAGCTGAGTGACCGGGAGGTGTACATAGTGCTACAGAATGATCCCAAGTGGGACATTATGCGTATCCTTGAGAACATCATCAGTGAGGCCCTAGTGCAGGGCATCATTGACAGGGATGTCAGTGAATTTCTCGGAATTAAGCATCCGGTCACTCCCCTGTTCTATGTACTCTCCAAGATTCACAAGAGCCTTGTCGACCCCCCTGGCCGACCGATTGTGTCGGGAAGGGGGTCAATTTTTAGCAATACGGCCATATTCCTTGACAGGGTGCTACGTGTCCATGCCACCAGCGCCCCTTCCTTTATTAGAGATACCAGCCATTGCATTTGGATTAAGTGCATTTGGATTAAGTGTTGTCGATGTGGCCCTGGCCGGCACCGGGCTCTCCCCGGGTGGCCGTAGGTTTGTCCTCCAACTCCTTGAGGTGGTCCTGAGGCGGAATTACTTCCGCTTTGGGGACACCTTTTACCAGCAGCAGCGTGGAGTGGCCATGGGGTCTAACGTGGCACCCATGTATGCTAATATGTTCATGGCGGAGGTGGAGGACAAATTTATATATAGGTTGACGCTATTTTGGGGAGCCCGGTGTTGGTGGCGCTACATCAATGACATTTTTGTGATCTGGGGTGGCACCCTAGATGAATTGCAATTGTTTCATCAACATCTAAACAATATGGTACCTGGCCTAAAATTTACCATTACGGTATCTCCGGTTGAATTACAATTCTTGGATGTGATGGTATACATCAGGGATGGGGCAATCGCGACAGACATCTATCATAAGCCAACTGATAGGAATAACCTGCTGAAATGTGACAGTAACCACCCCCGTCGGATGGTTGAGTCACTCCCTTGGAGCCAACTGCTGAGGGTGAGACGTGTAGTATCTAGTGATGAGCGGTTTGGAACAAGAGTTGATGAGATGGGGAGGAAATTCCTAGATAGGGGTTATCCTCCTAAATTAGT